>NC_068373.1:827118-1009618 GCF_023724105.1 Carassius gibelio
CTGCTAAGATTAAGAGATCGGGCATTGACTCTTTTTTTTTTTTTTTTTTTTTTTTTAAAGATTATTATATAATTAGTAATGAATTTCCAATAATATTAGAGCACCTGGTTTTCCGAGGCGGTCTCCCATCCAAACACTAAACAGGTCCATAGCTGCTAAGATTCAAAGATTGGGCATTGACTCTTTTTGTTTCAAGATAATTATATAGTTAGTACAAATTTCCAAAAATATTACAGCAACTGGTATTCCGAGGCGGTCTCCCATCCAAGCACTAAACAGGTCCATACCTCCTAAGATTCAAAGATTGGGCATTTACTCTTTTTTTTTTTTTTTTGCAAGATTATTATGTAATTAGTAAAAATTGCCAAAAATATTACAGCAACTGGTATTTCCCGGCCGTCTTCCATCCAAGTACTAACCAGGCAAAACCTGCTATTATTCAGAGATCAGGCATTGACTTTTTTTTTTTTTCAAGATTATTATATAATTTGTGAAAAATTTCCAAAAATCTTAAAGCAACTGGTATTACCAGGGTGTCTCCCATCCAATTACTAACCAGGCCCATACCTGCTAAGATTCAGATATGGGGCATTGACTCCTTTCTTTTTTTCTTGCAAGATTATTATATAATTTGTGAAAAATTTCCAAAAATCTTAAAGCAACTGGTATTACCAGGGGGTCTGCCATCCAATTACTAACCAGGCCGAAACCTGCTTAGTTTCCGAGCTCAGACATGATCTGGCATAGCCAGGGTGGAATGGCCATAAGCGAAGACTGCTGCAAAGAGAGAGCTATTTAAAGATCAGCCAATCTAATCGCCGGTACATTATACAGGACCAAACCTGCTTAGCTTCCGAGAGCAGACGAGATCAGGCATAGCCAGGTTGTTACGGTCGCAAGCGAAGGATACTGCAAAGAGAAGACTATTTAAAGATCAGCCAATCAAATCGCCCATACATTATATAAGTAGGAATGAAAATCCAAAAGCTTACAGCACCTGGTATTCCGAGGCGGTCTCCCATCCAAGCACTAACCAGGCCAATACCTGCTAAGATTAAGAGATCGGGCATTGGCTCTTTTTTTTTAAGATTATTATATAATTAGTAATAAATTTCCAATAATATTAGAGCACCTGGTATTACCAGGGGGTCTCCCATCCAAACACTACACAGGTCAATGACTGCTAAGATTCAAAGATTGGGCATTCACTCTTTTTTTTTCAAGATTATTATATAATTTGTGAAAAATTTACAAAAATCTTAAAGCAACTGGTATTACCAGGGGGTCTCCCATCCAATTACTAACCAGGCCCAAACCTGCTTAGCTTCCGAGCTCAGACATGATCTGGCATAGCCAGGGTGGTATGGCCATAAGCAAAGACTGCTGCAAAGAGAGAGCTATTTAAAGATCAGTCAATCTAATCGCCGGTACATTATATAAGTAGGAAAGAAAACCCTAAAGCTTAAAGCACCTGGTATTCCCAGGCGGTCTCCCATCCAAGCACTAACCAGGCCAATACCTGCTAAGATTAAGAGATCGGGCATTGACTCTTTTTTTTTTTTTTTTTTTTTTAAGATTATTATATAATTAGTAATAAATTTCCAATAATATTAGAGCACCTGGTATTCCGAGGCGGTCTCCCATCCAGACACTAAACAGGTCCATGACTGCTAAGATTCAAAGAATGGGCATTGACTCTTTTTTTTTTCAAGATTATTATATAATTTGTGAAAAATTTACAAAAATCTTAGAGCAACTGGTATTACCAGGGGGTCTCCCATCCAATTACTAACCAGGCCCAAACCTGCTAAGATTAAGAGATCGGGCATTGACTCTTTTTTTTTTTTTTTTTTTTTTTTTAAAGATTATTATATAATTAGTAATGAATTTCCAATAATATTAGAGCACCTGGTTTTCCGAGGCGGTCTCCCATCCAAACACTAAACAGGTCCATAGCTGCTAAGATTCAAAGATTGGGCATTGACTCTTTTTGTTTCAAGATAATTATATAGTTAGTACAAATTTCCAAAAATATTACAGCAACTGGTATTCCGAGGCGGTCTCCCATCCAAGCACTAAACAGGTCCATACCTCCTAAGATTCAAAGATTGGGCATTTACTCTTTTTTTTTTTTTTTTGCAAGATTATTATGTAATTAGTAAAAATTGCCAAAAATATTACAGCAACTGGTATTTCCCGGCCGTCTTCCATCCAAGTACTAACCAGGCAAAACCTGCTATTATTCAGAGATCGGGCATTGACTTTTTTTTTTTTTTTTTAAGATTATTATATAATTTGTGAAAAATTTCCAAAAATCTTAAAGCAACTGGTATTACCAGGGTGTCTCCCATCCAATTACTAACCAGGCCCATACCTGCTAAGATTCAGATATGGGGCATTGACTCCTTTCTTTTTTTCTTGCAAGATTATTATATAATTTGTGAAAAATTTCCAAAAATCTTAAAGCAACTGGTATTACCAGGGGGTCTGCCATCCAATTACTAACCAGGCCGAAACCTGCTTAGTTTCCGAGCTCAGACATGATCTGGCATAGCCAGGGTGGAATGGCCATAAGCGAAGACTGCTGCAAAGAGAGAGCTATTTAAAGATCAGCCAATCTAATCGCCGGTACATTATACAGGACCAAACCTGCTTAGCTTCCGAGAGCAGACGAGATCAGGCATAGCCAGGTTGTTACGGTCGCAAGCGAAGGATACTGCAAAGAGAAGACTATTTAAAGATCAGCCAATCAAATCGCCCATACATTATATAAGTAGGAATGAAAATCCAAAAGCTTACAGCACCTGGTATTCCGAGGCGGTCTCCCATCCAAGCACTAACCAGGCCAATACCTGCTAAGATTAAGAGATCGGGCATTGGCTCTTTTTTTTTACGATTATTATATAATTAGTAATAAATTTCCAATAATATTAGAGCACCTGGTATTACCAGGGGGTCTCCCATCCAAACACTACACAGGTCAATGACTGCTAAGATTCAAAGATTGGGCATTCACTCTTTTTTTTTCAAGATTATTATATAATTTGTGAAAAATTTACAAAAATCTTAAAGCAACTGGTATTACCAGGGGGTCTCCCATCCAATTACTAACCAGGCCCAAACCTGCTTAGCTTCCGAGCTCAGACATGATCTGGCATAGCCAGGGTGGTATGGCCATAAGCAAAGACTGCTGCAAAGAGAGAGCTATTTAAAGATCAGTCAATCTAATCGCCGGTACATTATATAAGTAGGAAAGAAAACCCTAAAGCTTAAAGCACCTGGTATTCCCAGGCGGTCTCCCATCCAAGCACTAACCAGGCCAATACCTGCTAAGATTAAGAGATCGGGCATTGACTCTTTTTTTTTTTTTTTTTTTTTTTTTAAGATTATTATATAATTAGTAATAAATTTCCAATAATATTAGAGCACCTGGTATTACCAGGGGGTCTCCCATCCAAACACTACACAGGTCCATGACTGCTAAGATTCAAAGAATGGGCATTGACTCTTTTTTTTTTTCAAAATTATTATATAATTTGTGAAAAATTTACAAAAATCTTAAAGCAACTGGTATTACCAGGGGGTCTCCCATCCAATTACTAACCAGGCCCAAACCTGCTTAGCTTTCGAGCTCAGACATGATCTGGCATAGCCAGGGTGGTATGGCCATAAGCGAAGACTGCTGCAAAGAGAGAGCTATTTAAAGATCAGCCAATCTAATCGCCGGTACATTATATAAGTAGGAAAGAAAACCCTAAAGCTTAAAGCACCTGGTATTCCCAGGCGGTCTCCCATCCAAGCACTAACCAGGCCAATACCTGCTAAGATTAAGAGATCGGGCATTGACTCTTTTTTTTTAAGATTATTATATAATTAGTAATAAATTTCCAATAATATTAGAGCACCTGGTTTTCCGAGGCGGTCTCCCATCCAAGCACTAAACAGGTCCATACCTCCTAAGATTCAAACATTTACTCTTTTTTTTTTTTTTTTTTTGCAAGATTATTATGTAATTAGTAAAAATTGCCAAAAATATTACAGCAACTGGTATTTCCCGGCCGTCTTCCATCCAAGTACTAACCAGGCAAAACCTGCTATTATTCAGAGATCAGGCATTGACTTTTTTTTTTTTTTTTCAAGATTATTATATAATTTGTGAAAAATTTCCAAAAATCTTAAAGCAACTGGTATTACCACAGTGTCTCCCATCCAATTACTAACCAGGCCCATACCTGCTACGATTCAGATATGGGGCATTGACTCCTTTCTTTTTTTCTTGCAAGATTATTATATAATTTGTGAAAAATTTCCAAAAATCTTAAAGCAACTGGTATTACCAGGGGGTCTCCCATCCAATTACTAACCAGGCCGAAACCTGCTTAGCTTCCGAGCTCAGACATGATCTGGCATAGCCAGGGTGGAATGGCCATAAGCGAAGACTGCTGCAGAGAGAGAGCTATTTAAAGATCAGCCAATCTAATCGCCGGTACATTATACAGGACCAAACCTGCTTAGCTTCCGAGAGCAGACGAGATCAGGCATAGCCAGGTTGTTACGGTCGCAAGCGAAGGATACTTCAAAGAGAGGACTATTTAAAGATCAGCCAATCAAATCGCCCATACATTATATAAGTAGGAATGAAAACCCAAAAGCTTACAGCACCTGGTATTCCGAGGCGGTCTCCCATCCAAGCACTAACCAGGCCAATACCTGCTAAGATTAAGAGATCGGGCATTGGCTCTTTTTTTTTAAGATTATTATATAATTAGTAATAAATTTCCAATAATATTAGAGCACCTGGTATTACCAGGGTGTCTCCCATCCAAACACTACACAGGTCCATGACTGCTAAGATTCAAAGAATGGGCATTGACTCTTTTTTTTTCAAGATTATTATATAATTTGTGAAAAATTTACAAAAATCTTAAAGCAACTGGTATTACCAGGGGGTCTCCCATCCAATTACTAACCAGGCCGAAACCTGCTTAGCTTCCGAGCTCAGACATGATCTGGCATAGCCAGGGTGGAATGGCCATAAGCGAAGACTGCTGCAGAGAGAGAGCTATTTAAAGATCAGCCAATCTAATCGCCGGTACATTATACAGGACCAAACCTGCTTAGCTTCCGAGAGCAGACGAGATCAGGCATAGCCAGGTTGTTACGGTCGCAAGCGAAGGATACTGCAAAGAGAGGACTATTTAAAGATCAGCCAATCAAATCGTCCATACATTATATAAGTAGGAATGAAAATCCAAAAGCTTACAGCACCTGGTATTCCGAGGCGGTCTCCCATCCAAGCACTAACCAGGCCAATACCTGCTAAGATTAAGAGATCGGGCATTGGCTCTTTTTTTTTAAGATTATTATATAATTATTAATAAATTTCCAATAATATTAGAGCACCTGGTATTACCAGGGGGTGTAGCATCCAAACACTACACAGGTCCATGACTGCTAAGATTCAAAGAATGGGCATTGACTCTTTTTTTTTTCAAGATTATTATATAATTTGTGAAAAATTTACAAAAATCTTAAAGCAACTGGTATTACCAGGGGGTCTCCCATCCAATTACTAACCAGGCCCAAACCTGCTTAGCTTCCGAGCTCAGACATGATCTGGCATAGCCAGGGTGGTATGGCCATAAGCGAAGACTGCTGCAAAGAGAGAGCTATTTAAAGATCAGTCAATCTAATCGCCGGTACATTATACAGGACCAAACCTGCTTAGCTTCCGAGAGCAGACGAGATCAGGCATAGCCAGGTTGTTACGGTCGCAAGCGAAGGATACTGCAAAGAGAGGACTATTTAAAGATCAGCCAATCAAATCGCCCATACATTATATAAGTAGGAATGAAAACCCAAAAGCTTACAGCACCTGGTATTCCGAGGCGGTCTCCCATCCAAGCACTAACCAGGCCAATACCTGCTAAGATTAAGAGATCGGGCATTGGCTCTTTTTTTTAAGATTATTATATAATTAGTAATAAATTTCCAATAATATTAGAGCACCTGGTATTCCGAGGCGGTCTCCCATCCAGACACTAAACAGGTCCATGACTGCTAAGATTCAAAGAATGGGCATTGACTCTTTTTTTTTTCAAGATTATTATATAATTTGTGAAAAATTTACAAAAATCTTAAAGCAACTGGTATTACCAGGGGGTCTCCCATCCAATTACTAACCAGGCCCAAACCTGCTTAGCTTCCGAGCTCAGACATGATCTGGCATAGCCAGGGTGGTATGGCCATAAGCGAAGACTGCTGCAAAGAGAGAGCTATTTAAAGATCAGCCAATCTAATCGCCGGTACATTATACAGGACCAAACCTGCTTAGCTTCCGAGAGCAGACGAGATCAGGCATAGCCAGGTTGTTACGGTCGCAAGCGAAGGATACTGCAAAGAGAGGACTATTTAAAGATCAGCCAATCAAATCGCCCATACATTATATAAGTAGGAATGAAAACCCAAAAGCTTACAGCACCTGGTATTCCGAGGCGGTCTCCCATCCAAGCACTAACCAGGCCAATACCTGCTAAGATTAAGAGATCGGGCATTGGCTCTTTTTTTAAGATTATTATATAATTAGTAATAAATTTCCAATAATATTAGAGCACCTGGTATTACCAGGGGGTCTCCCATCCAAACACTACACAGGTCCATGACTGCTAAGATTCAAAGAATGGGCATTGACTCTTTTTTTTTTCAAGATTATTATATAATTTGTGAAAAATTTACAAAAATCTTAAAGCAACTGGTATTACCAGGGGGTCTCCCATCCAATTACTAACCAGGCCCAAACCTGCTTAGCTTTCGAGCTCAGACATGATCTGGCATAGCCAGGGTGGTATGGCCATAAGCGAAGACTGCTGCAAAGAGAGAGCTATTTAAAGATCAGCCAATCTAATCGCCGGTACATTATATAAGTAGGAAAGAAAACCCTAAAGCTTAAAGCACCTGGTATTCCCAGGCGGTCTCCCATCCAAGCACTAACCAGGCCAATACCTGCTAAGATTAAGAGATCGGGCATTGACTCTTTTTTTTTAAGATTATTATATAATTAGTAATAAATTTCCAATAATATTAGAGCACCTGGTTTTCCGAGGCGGTCTCCCATCCAAGCACTAAACAGGTCCATACCTCCTAAGATTCAAAGATTGGGCATTTACTCTTTTTTTTTTTTTTTTTTGCAAGATTATTATGTAATTAGTAAAAATTGCCAAAAATATTACAGCAACTGGTATTTCCCGGCCGTCTTCCATCCAAGTACTAACCAGGCAAAACCTGCTATTATTCAGAGATCAGGCATTGACTTTTTTTTTTTTTTTTCAAGATTATTATATAATTTGTGAAAAATTTCCAAAAATCTTAAAGCAACTGGTATTACCACAGTGTCTCCCATCCAATTACTAACCAGGCCCATACCTGCTAAGATTCAGATATGGGGCATTGACTCCTTTCTTTTTTTCTTGCAAGATTATTATATAATTTGTGAAAAATTTCCAAAAATTTTAAAGCAACTGGTATTACCAGGGGGTCTCCCATCCAATTACTAACCAGGCCGAAACCTGCTTAGCTTCCGAGCTCAGACATGATCTGGCATAGCCAGGGTGGAATGGCCATAAGCGAAGACTGCTGCAGAGAGAGAGCTATTTAAAGATCAGCCAATCTAATCGCCGGTACATTATACAGGACCAAACCTGCTTAGCTTCCGAGAGCAGACGAGATCAGGCATAGCCAGGTTGTTACGGTCGCAAGCGAAGGATACTGCAAAGAGAGGACTATTTAAAGATCAGCCAATCAAATCGCCCATACATTATATAAGTAGGAATGAAAACCCAAAAGCTTACAGCACCTGGTATTCCGAGGCGGTCTCCCATCCAAGCACTAACCAGGCCAATACCTGCTAAGATTAAGAGATCGGGCATTGGCTCTTTTTTTTTAAGATTATTATATAATTAGTAATAAATTTCCAATAATATTAGAGCACCTGGTATTACCAGGGTGTCTCCCATCCAAACACTACACAGGTCCATGACTGCTAAGATTCAAAGAATGGGCATTGACTCTTTTTTTTTCAAGATTATTATATAATTTGTGAAAAATTTACAAAAATCTTAAAGCAACTGGTATTACCAGGGGGTCTCCCATCCAATTACTAACCAGGCCGAAACCTGCTTAGCTTCCGAGCTCAGACATGATCTGGCATAGCCAGGGTGGAATGGCCATAAGCGAAGACTGCTGCAGAGAGAGAGCTATTTAAAGATCAGCCAATCTAATCGCCGGTACATTATACAGGACCAAACCTGCTTAGCTTCCGAGAGCAGACGAGATCAGGCATAGCCAGGTTGTTACGGTCGCAAGCGAAGGATACTGCAAAGAGAGGACTATTTAAAGATCAGCCAATCAAATCGTCCATACATTATATAAGTAGGAATGAAAATCCAAAAGCTTACAGCACCTGGTATTCCGAGGCGGTCTCCCATCCAAGCACTAACCAGGCCAATACCTGCTAAGATTAAGAGATCGGGCATTGGCTCTTTTTTTTTAAGATTATTATATAATTATTAATAAATTTCCAATAATATTAGAGCACCTGGTATTACCAGGGGGTGTAGCATCCAAACACTACACAGGTCCATGACTGCTAAGATTCAAAGAATGGGCATTGACTCTTTTTTTTTTCAAGATTATTATATAATTTGTGAAAAATTTACAAAAATCTTAAAGCAACTGGTATTACCAGGGGGTCTCCCATCCAATTACTAACCAGGCCCAAACCTGCTTAGCTTCCGAGCTCAGACATGATCTGGCATAGCCAGGGTGGTATGGCCATAAGCGAAGACTGCTGCAAAGAGAGAGCTATTTAAAGATCAGTCAATCTAATCGCCGGTACATTATACAGGACCAAACCTGCTTAGCTTCCGAGAGCAGACGAGATCAGGCATAGCCAGGTTGTTACGGTCGCAAGCGAAGGATACTGCAAAGAGAGGACTATTTAAAGATCAGCCAATCAAATCGCCCATACATTATATAAGTAGGAATGAAAACCCAAAAGCTTACAGCACCTGGTATTCCGAGGCGGTCTCCCATCCAAGCAATAACCAGGCCAATACCTGCTAAGATTAAGAGATCGGGCATTGGCTCTTTTTTTTAAGATTATTATATAATTAGTAATAAATTTCCAATAATATTAGAGCACCTGGTATTCCGAGGCGGTCTCCCATCCAGACACTAAACAGGTCCATGACTGCTAAGATTCAAAGAATGGGCATTGACTCTTTTTTTTTTCAAGATTATTATATAATTTGTGAAAAATTTACAAAAATCTTAAAGCAACTGGTATTACCAGGGGGTCTCCCATCCAATTACTAACCAGGCCCAAACCTGCTTAGCTTCCAAGCTCAGACATGATCTGGCATAGCCAGGGTGGTATGGCCATAAGCGAAGACTGCTGCAAAGAGAGAGCTATTTAAAGATCAGCCAATCTAATCGCCGGTACATTATACAGGACCAAACCTGCTTAGCTTCCGAGAGCAGACGAGATCAGGCATAGCCAGGTTGTTACGGTCGCAAGCGAAGGATACTGCAAAGAGAGGACTATTTAAAGATCAGCCAATCAAATCGCCCATACATTATATAAGTAGGAATGAAAACCCAAAAGCTTACAGCACCTGGTATTCCGAGGCGGTCTCCCATCCAAGCACTAACCAGGCCAATACCTGCTAAGATTAAGAGATCGGGCATTGGCTCTTTTTTTAAGATTATTATATAATTAGTAATAAATTTCCAATAATATTAGAGCACCTGGTATTACCAGGGGGTCTCCCATCCAAACACTACACAGGTCCATGACTGCTAAGATTCAAAGAATGGGCATTGACTCTTTTTTTTTTCAAGATTATTATATAATTTGTGAAAAATTTACAAAAATCTTAAAGCAACTGGTATTACCAGGGGGTCTCCCATCCAATTACTAACCAGGCCCAAACCTGCTTAGCTTTCGAGCTCAGACATGATCTGGCATAGCCAGGGTGGTATGGCCATAAGCGAAGACTGCTGCAAAGAGAGAGCTATTTAAAGATCAGCCAATCTAATCGCCGGTACATTATATAAGTAGGAAAGAAAACCCTAAAGCTTAAAGCACCTGGTATTCCCAGGCGGTCTCCCATCCAAGCACTAACCAGGCCAATACCTGCTAAGATTAAGAGATCGGGCATTGACTCTTTTTTTTTAAGATTATTATATAATTAGTAATAAATTTCCAATAATATTAGAGCACCTGGTTTTCCGAGGCGGTCTCCCATCCAAGCACTAAACAGGTCCATACCTCCTAAGATTCAAAGATTGGGCATTTACTCTTTTTTTTTTTTTTTTTTTTTTTGCAAGATTATTATGTAATTAGTAAAAATTGCCAAAAATATTACAGCAACTGGTATTTCCCGGCCGTCTTCCATCCAAGTACTAACCAGGCAAAACCTGCTATTATTCAGAGATCAGGCATTGACTTTTTTTTTTTTTTCAAGATTATTATATAATTTGTGAAAAATTTCCAAAAATCTTAAAGCAACTGGTATTACCAGGGTGTCTCCCATCCAATTACTAACCAGGCCCATACCTGCTAAGATTCAGATATGGGGCATTGACTCCTTTCTTTTTTTCTTGCAAGATTATTATATAATTTGTGAAAAATTTCCAAATATCTTAAAGCGACTGGTATTACCAGGGGGTCTCCCATCCAATTACTAACCAGGCCGAAACCTGCTTAGCTTCCGAGCTCAGACATGATCTGGCATAGCCAGGGTGGAATGGCCATAAGCGAAGACTGCTGCAGAGAGAGAGCTATTTAAAGATCAGCCAATCTAATCGCCGGTACATTATACAGGACCAAACCTGCTTAGCTTCCGAGAGCAGACGAGATCAGGCATAGCCAGGTTGTTACGGTCGCAAGCGAAGGATACTGCAAAGAGAGGACTATTTAAAGATCAGCCAATCAAATCGCCCATACATTATATAAGTAGGAATGAAAACCCAAAAGCTTACAGCACCTGGTATTCCGAGGCGGTCTCCCATCCAAGCACTAACCAGGCCAATACCTGCTAAGATTAAGAGATCGGGCATTGGCTCTTTTTTTTTAAGATTATTATATAATTAGTAATAAATTTCCAATAATATTAGAGCACCTGGTATTACCAGGGTGTCTCCCATCCAAACACTACACAGGTCCATGACTGCTAAGATTCAAAGAATGGGCATTGACTCTTTTTTTTCCAAGATTATTATATAATTTGTGAAAAATTTACAAAAATCTTAAAGCAACTGGTATTACCAGGGGGTCTCCCATCCAATTACTAACCAGGCCCAAACCTGCTTAGCTTCCGAGCTCAGACATGATCTGGCATAGCCAGGGTGGAATGGCCATAAGCGAAGACTGCTGCAGAGAGAGAGCTATTTAAAGATCAGCCAATCTAATCGCCGGTACATTATACAGGACCAAACCTGCTTAGCTTCCGAGAGCAGACGAGATCAGGCATAGCCAGGTTGTTACGGTCGCAAGCGAAGGATACTTCAAAGAGAGGACTATTTAAAGATCAGCCAATCAAATCGCCCATACATTATATAAGTAGGAATGAAAACCCAAAAGCTTACAGCACCTGGTATTCCGAGGCGGTCTCCCATCCAAGCACTAACCAGGCCAATACCTGCTAAGATTAAGAGATCGGGCATTGGCTCTTTTTTTTTAAGATTATTATATAATTAGTAATAAATTTCCAATAATATTAGAGCACCTGGTATTACCAGGGTGTCTCCCATCCAAACACTACACAGGTCCATGACTGCTAAGATTCAAAGAATGGGCATTGACTCTTTTTTTTTCAAGATTATTATATAATTTGTGAAAAATTTACAAAAATCTTAAAGCAACTGGTATTACCAGGGGGTCTCCCATCCAATTACTAACCAGGCCGAAACCTGCTTAGCTTCCGAGCTCAGACATGATCTGGCATAGCCAGGGTGGAATGGCCATAAGCGAAGACTGCTGCAGAGAGAGAGCTATTTAAAGATCAGCCAATCTAATCGCCGGTACATTATACAGGACCAAACCTGCTTAGCTTCCGAGAGCAGACGAGATCAGGCATAGCCAGGTTGTTACGGTCGCAAGCGAAGGATACTGCAAAGAGAGGACTATTTAAAGATCAGCCAATCAAATCGTCCATACATTATATAAGTAGGAATGAAAATCCAAAAGCTTACAGCACCTGGTATTCCGAGGCGGTCTCCCATCCAAGCACTAACCAGGCCAATACCTGCTAAGATTAAGAGATCGGGCATTGGCTCTTTTTTTTTAAGATTATTATATAATTATTAATAAATTTCCAATAATATTAGAGCACCTGGTATTACCAGGGGGTGTAGCATCCAAACACTACACAGGTCCATGACTGCTAAGATTCAAAGAATGGGCATTGACTCTTTTTTTTTTCAAGATTATTATATAATTTGTGAAAAATTTACAAAAATCTTAAAGCAACTGGTATTACCAGGGGGTCTCCCATCCAATTACTAACCAGGCCCAAACCTGCTTAGCTTCCGAGCTCAGAAATGATCTGGCATAGCCAGGGTGGTATGGCCATAAGCGAAGACTGCTGCAAAGAGAGAGCTATTTAAAGATCAGTCAATCTAATCGCCGGTACATTATACAGGACCAAACCTGCTTAGCTTCCGAGAGCAGACGAGATCAGGCATAGCCAGGTTGTTACGGTCGCAAGCGAAGGATACTGCAAAGAGAGGACTATTTAAAGATCAGCCAATCAAATCGCCCATACATTATATAAGTAGGAATGAAAACCCAAAAGCTTACAGCACCTGGTATTCCGAGGCGGTCTCCCATCCAAGCACTAACCAGGCCAATACCTGCTAAGATTAAGAGATCGGGCATTGGCTCTTTTTTTTAAGATTATTATATAATTAGTAATAAATTTCCAATAATATTAGAGCACCTGGTATTCCGAGGCGGTCTCCCATCCTGACACTAAACAGGTCCATGACTGCTAAGATTCAAAGAATGGGCATTGACTCTTTTTTTTTTCAAGATTATTATATAATTTGTGAAAAATTTACAAAAATCTTAAAGCAACTGGTATTACCAGGGGGTCTCCCATCCAATTACTAACCAGGCCCAAACCTGCTTAGCTTCCGAGCTCAGACATGATCTGGCATAGCCAGGGTGGTATGGCCATAAGCGAAGACTGCTGCAAAGAGAGAGCTATTTAAAGATCAGCCAATCTAATCGCCGGTACATTATACAGGACCAAACCTGCTTAGCTTCCGAGAGCAGACGAGATCAGGCATAGCCAGGTTGTTACGGTCGCAAGCGAAGGATACTGCAAAGAGAGGACTATTTAAAGATCAGCCAATCAAATCGCCCATACATTATATAAGTAGGAATGAAAACCCAAAAGCTTACAGCACCTGGTATTCCGAGGCGGTCTCCCATCCAAGCACTAACCAGGCCAATACCTGCTAAGATTAAGAGATCGGGCATTGGCTCTTTTTTTAAGATTATTATATAATTAGTAATAAATTTCCAATAATATTAGAGCACCTGGTATTACCAGGGGGTCTCCCATCCAAACACTACACAGGTCCATGACTGCTAAGATTCAAAGAATGGGCATTGACTCTTTTTTTTTTCAAGATTATTATATAATTTGTGAAAAATTTACAAAAATCTTAAAGCAACTGGTATTACCAGGGGGTCTCCCATCCAATTACTAACTAGAGATGTTCCGATACCCTTTTTCTCTTCCCGATACCGATTCCGATACCTGGGCTCAGGGTATCGGCCGATACCGAGTACTGATCCGATACCTGGGTGTATATCTGTATACAGCTGTATATACTACTAGCCCTGTGTAAATTGCTAGAATTTTTTTATGGTGTGCTTCAGACAGATCCCTCAATAAAACATGAACAAATACATGGTGAACTACTGTATTTATTACAGTATTTTTATTATCTAACATGAATTTGACAGTATTATTTATTTTCTTATGCAAAAAAGAACTTCAAATGCAGCCAAAAATCTAACACCGCAAACTAAAAAAGGTATTTAAGTTTTACAATATAACTGTATAAAAAAACTGCAACAAATAAGTCTAGGAATATAAAAAAAGATCTATTAATCAGATAATCTCTAACAAGTAAAAAACAAGTAAAAAACAAGCAACCATCTAGGCATAATTATTATTATTATAGAGATGTATTATTATTACTGTAGGCTACAACAGTAGCTTTATATATTGTCAATTTACTCATGTAAACCAAACATTTATTTTAATGGGCTGCCATGAAGATCTTTGAGTGTCTGTGTTTATGATATGACAGTATTCTCAAATGAAACGGTAAATTCTCATGAAGTGACGGTTTATGCGTTCGTGTCCTCATGACACACAGCAGAGACTACAAAACAGCGAGCTCTCGCGCATCTGTGCCAGTCACCCACAGAGATGTAGATTTTGCGGGAGTAATATTTAAATAGTATTTTGCAGTTTAATATTCACAGACACTAGTATATATTCGGCTACTGTCTGGAGCCCTGCGCTTTGACTTACACGGAAGCGACTGAACGCAGTTGCCGGTACTGAATATACTCGAGAGTCTGTAACTACCGGTACTACAAAGACATACTGCTAACCACTGATCTATAATATAGTAGCGGCTTCACTGTCTTTTGGCAGTTTAGAATGTGATGAGTGATCCAGTCATATATAGATAAGGGCTGCTAACGCGTTTTCATTTCTTCTTCGCTGCTCTAAACAGGGGTTGCTTGTGGCAACACAGCACAACTTCCTGTGTTTTCAATGCATTTTGAGCAGCGAAGAAGAACCGTGCAGCGGTTAGGCAAAGCTTGCGGTCATAACTAGGTCTTTTTTAAGAAAATGGTATCGGATCGGTATATGGGTTCATTTACTCGCCGATGCCGATGCCAGAATTTGTTGTGGTATCGGAGATATTTCCGATACTAGTATCGGAATCGGAACAACTCTATTACTAACCAGGCCCAAACCTGCTTAGCTTTCGAGCTCAGACATGATCTGGCATAGCCAGGGTGGTATGGCCATAAGCGAAGACTGCTGCAAAGAGAGAGCTATTTAAAGATCAGCCAATCTAATCGCCGGTACATTATATAAGTAGGAAAGAAAACCCTAAAGCTTAAAGCACCTGGTATTCCCAGGCGGTCTCCCATCCAAGCACTAACCAGGCCAATACCTGCTAAGATTAAGAGATCGGGCATTGACTCTTTTTTTTTAAGATTATTATATAATTAGTAATAAATTTCCAATAATATTAGAGCACCTGGTTTTCCGAGGCGGTCTCCCATCCAAGCACTAAACAGGTCCATACCTCCTAAGATTCAAAGATTGGGCATTTACTCTTTTTTTTTTTTTTTTTTGCAAGATTATTATGTAATTAGTAAAAATTGCCAAAAATATTACAGCAACTGGTATTTCCCGGCCGTCTTCCATCCAAGTACTAACCAGGCAAAACCTGCTATTATTCAGAGATCAGGCATTGACTTTTTTTTTTTTTTTTCAAGATTATTATATAATTTGTGAAAAATTTCCAAAAATCTTAAAGCAACTGGTATTACCACAGTGTCTCCCATCCAATTACTAACCAGGCCCATACCTGCTAAGATTCAGATATGGGGCATTGACTCCTTTCTTTTTTTCTTGCAAGATTATTATATAATTTGTGAAAAATTTCCAAAAATCTTAAAGCAACTGGTATTACCAGGGGGTCTCCCATCCAATTACTAACCAGGCCGAAACCTGCTTAGCTTCCGAGCTCAGACATGATCTGGCATAGCCAGGGTGGAATGGCCATAAGCGAAGACTGCTGCAGAGAGAGAGCTATTTAAAGATCAGCCAATCTAATCGCCGGTACATTATACAGGACCAAACCTGCTTAGCTTCCGAGAGCAGACGAGATCAGGCATAGCCAGGTTGTTACGGTCGCAAGCGAAGGATACTGCAAAGAGAGGACTATTTAAAGATCAGCCAATCAAATCGCCCATACATTATATAAGTAGGAATGAAAACCCAAAAGCTTACAGCACCTGGTATTCCGAGGCGGTCTCCCATCCAAGCACTAACCAGGCCAATACCTGCTAAGATTAAGAGATCGGGCATTGGCTCTTTTTTTTTAAGATTATTATATAATTAGTAATAAATTTCCAATAATATTAGAGCACCTGGTATTACCAGGGTGTCTCCCATCCAAACACTACACAGGTCCATGACTGCTAAGATTCAAAGAATGGGCATTGACTCTTTTTTTTTCAAGATTATTATATAATTTGTGAAAAATTTACAAAAATCTTAAAGCAACTGGTATTACCAGGGGGTCTCCCATCCAATTACTAACCAGGCCGAAACCTGCTTAGCTTCCGAGCTCAGACATGATCTGGCATAGCCAAGGTGGAATGGCCATAAGCGAAGACTGCTGCAGAGAGAGAGCTATTTAAAGATCAGCCAATCTAATCGCCGGTACATTATACAGGACCAAACCTGCTTAGCTTCCGAGAGCAGACGAGATCAGGCATAGCCAGGTTGTTACGGTCGCAAGCGAAGGATACTGCAAAGAGAGGACTATTTAAAGATCAGCCAATCAAATCGTCCATACATTATATAAGTAGGAATGAAAATCCAAAAGCTTACAGCACCTGGTATTCCGAGGCGGTCTCCCATCCAAGCACTAACCAGGCCAATACCTGCTAAGATTAAGAGATCGGGCATTGGCTCTTTTTTTTTAAGATTATTATATAATTATTAATAAATTTCCAATAATATTAGAGCACCTGGTATTACCAGGGGGTGTAGCATCCAAACACTACACAGGTCCATGACTGCTAAGATTCAAAGAATGGGCATTGACTCTTTTTTTTTTCAAGATTATTATATAATTTGTGAAAAATTTACAAAAATCTTAAAGCAACTGGTATTACCAGGGGGTCTCCCATCCAATTACTAACCAGGCCCAAACCTGCTTAGCTTCCGAGCTCAGACATGATCTGGCATAGCCAGGGTGGTATGGCCATAAGCGAAGACTGCTGCAAAGAGAGAGCTATTTAAAGATCAGTCAATCTAATCGCCGGTACATTATACAGGACCAAACCTGCTTAGCTTCCGAGAGCAGACGAGATCAGGCATAGCCAGGTTGTTACGGTCGCAAGCGAAGGATACTGCAAAGAGAGGACTATTTAAAGATCAGCCAATCAAATCGCCCATACATTATATAAGTAGGAATGAAAACCCAAAAGCTTACAGCACCTGGTATTCCGAGGCGGTCTCCCATCCAAGCACTAACCAGGCCAATACCTGCTAAGATTAAGAGATCGGGCATTGGCTCTTTTTTTTAAGATTATTATATAATTAGTAATAAATTTCCAATAATATTAGAGCACCTGGTATTCCGAGGCGGTCTCCCATCCAGACACTAAACAGGTCCATGACTGCTAAGATTCAAAGAATGGGCATTGACTCTTTTTTTTTTCAAGATTATTATATAATTTGTGAAAAATTTACAAAAATCTTAAAGCAACTGGTATTACCAGGGGGTCTCCCATCCAATTACTAACCAGGCCCAAACCTGCTTAGCTTCCGAGCTCAGACATGATCTGGCATAGCCAGGGTGGTATGGCCATAAGCGAAGACTGCTGCAAAGAGAGAGCTATTTAAAGATCAGCCAATCTAATCGCCGGTACATTATACAGGACCAAACCTGCTTAGCTTCCGAGAGCAGACGAGATCAGGCATAGCCAGGTTGTTACGGTCGCAAGCGAAGGATACTGCAAAGAGAGGACTATTTAAAGATCAGCCAATCAAATCGCCCATACATTATATAAGTAGGAATGAAAACCCAAAAGCTTACAGCACCTGGTATTCCGAGGCGGTCTCCCATCCAAGCACTAACCAGGCCAATACCTGCTAAGATTAAGAGATCGGGCATTGGCTCTTTTTTTAAGATTATTATATAATTAGTAATAAATTTCCAATAATATTAGAGCACCTGGTATTACCAGGGGGTCTCCCATCCAAACACTACACAGGTCCATGACTGCTAAGATTCAAAGAATGGGCATTGACTCTTTTTTTTTTCAAGATTATTATATAATTTGTGAAAAATTTACAAAAATCTTAAAGCAACTGGTATTACCAGGGGGTCTCCCATCCAATTACTAACCAGGCCCAAACCTGCTTAGCTTTCGAGCTCAGACATGATCTGGCATAGCCAGGGTGGTATGGCCATAAGCGAAGACTGCTGCAAAGAGAGAGCTATTTAAAGATCAGCCAATCTAATCGCCGGTACATTATATAAGTAGGAAAGAAAACCCTAAAGCTTAAAGCACCTGGTATTCCCAGGCGGTCTCCCATCCAAGCACTAACCAGGCCAATACCTGCTAAGATTAAGAGATCGGGCATTGACTCTTTTTTTTTAAGATTATTATATAATTAGTAATAAATTTCCAATAATATTAGAGCACCTGGTTTTCCGAGGCGGTCTCCCATCCAAGCACTAAACAGGTCCATACCTCCTAAGATTCAAAGATTGGGCATTTACTCTTTTTTTTTTTTTTTTTGCAAGATTATTATGTAATTAGTAAAAATTGCCAAAAATATTACAGCAACTGGTATTTCCCGGCCGTCTTCCATCCAAGTACTAACCAGGCAAAACCTGCTATTATTCAGAGATCAGGCATTGACTTTTTTTTTTTTTTTTCAAGATTATTATATAATTTGTGAAAAATTTCCAAAAATCTTAAAGCAACTGGTATTACCACAGTGTCTCCCATCCAATTACTAACCAGGCCCATACCTGCTAAGATTCAGATATGGGGCATTGACTCCTTTCTTTTTTTCTTGCAAGATTATTATATAATTTGTGAAAAATTTCCAAAAATCTTAAAGCAACTGGTATTACCAGGGGGTCTCCCATCCAATTACTAACCAGGCCGAAACCTGCTTAGCTTCCGAGCTCAGACATGATCTGGCATAGCCAGGGTGGAATGGCCATAAGCGAAGACTGCTGCAGAGAGAGAGCTATTTAAAGATCAGCCAATCTAATCGCCGGTACATTATACAGGACCAAACCTGCTTAGCTTCCGAGAGCAGACGAGATCAGGCATAGCCAGGTTGTTACGGTCGCAAGCGAAGGATACTGCAAAGAGAGGACTATTTAAAGATCAGCCAATCAAATCGCCCATACATTATATAAGTAGGAATGAAAACCCAAAAGCTTACAGCACCTGGTATTCCGAGGCGGTCTCCCATCCAAGCACTAACCAGGCCAATACCTGCTAAGATTAAGAGATCGGGCATTGGCTCTTTTTTTTTAAGATTATTATATAATTAGTAATAAATTTCCAATAATATTAGAGCACCTGGTATTACCAGGGTGTCTCCCATCCAAACACTACACAGGTCCATGACTGCTAAGATTCAAAGAATGGGCATTGACTCTTTTTTTTTCAAGATTATTATATAATTTGTGAAAAATTTACAAAAATCTTAAAGCAACTGGTATTACCAGGGGGTCTCCCATCCAATTACTAACCAGGCCGAAACCTGCTTAGCTTCCGAGCTCAGACATGATCTGGCATAGCCAGGGTGGAATGGCCATAAGCGAAGACTGCTGCAGAGAGAGAGCTATTTAAAGATCAGCCAATCTAATCGCCGGTACATTATACAGGACCAAACCTGCTTAGCTTCCGAGAGCAGACGAGATCAGGCATAGCCAGGTTGTTACGGTCGCAAGCGAAGGATACTGCAAAGAGAGGACTATTTAAAGATCAGCCAATCAAATCGTCCATACATTATATAAGTAGGAATGAAAATCCAAAAGCTTACAGCACCTGGTATTCCGAGGCGGTCTCCCATCCAAGCACTAACCAGGCCAATACCTGCTAAGATTAAGAGATCGGGCATTGGCTCTTTTTTTTTAAGATTATTATATAATTATTAATAAATTTCCAATAATATTAGAGCACCTGGTATTACCAGGGGGTGTAGCATCCAAACACTACACAGGTCCATGACTGCTAAGATTCAAAGAATGGGCATTGACTCTTTTTTTTTTCAAGATTATTATATAATTTGTGAAAAATTTACAAAAATCTTAAAGCAACTGGTATTACCAGGGGGTCTCCCATCCAATTACTAACCAGGCCCAAACCTGCTTAGCTTCCGAGCTCAGACATGATCTGGCATAGCCAGGGTGGTATGGCCATAAGCGAAGACTGCTGCAAAGAGAGAGCTATTTAAAGATCAGTCAATCTAATCGCCGGTACATTATACAGGACCAAACCTGCTTAGCTTCCGAGAGCAGACGAGATCAGGCATAGCCAGGTTGTTACGGTCGCAAGCGAAGGATACTGCAAAGAGAGGACTATTTAAAGATCAGCCAATCAAATCGCCCATACATTATATAAGTAGGAATGAAAACCCAAAAGCTTACAGCACCTGGTATTCCGAGGCGGTCTCCCATCCAAGCACTAACCAGGCCAATACCTGCTAAGATTAAGAGATCGGGCATTGGCTCTTTTTTTTAAGATTATTATATAATTAGTAATAAATTTCCAATAATATTAGAGCACCTGGTATTCCGAGGCGGTCTCCCATCCAGACACTAAACAGGTCCATGACTGCTAAGATTCAAAGAATGGGCATTGACTCTTTTTTTTTTCAAGATTATTATATAATTTGTGAAAAATTTACAAAAATCTTAAAGCAACTGGTATTACCAGGGGGTCTCCCATCCAATTACTAACCAGGCCCAAACCTGCTTAGCTTCCGAGCTCAGACATGATCTGGCATAGCCAGGGTGGTATGGCCATAAGCGAAGACTGCTGCAAAGAGAGAGCTATTTAAAGATCAGCCAATCTAATCGCCGGTACATTATACAGGACCAAACCTGCTTAGCTTCCGAGAGCAGACGAGATCAGGCATAGCCAGGTTGTTACGGTCGCAAGCGAAGGATACTGCAAAGAGAGGACTATTTAAAGATCAGCCAATCAAATCGCCCATACATTATATAAGTAGGAATGAAAACCCAAAAGCTTACAGCACCTGGTATTCCGAGGCGGTCTCCCATCCAAGCACTAACCAGGCCAATACCTGCTAAGATTAAGAGATCGGGCATTGGCTCTTTTTTTAAGATTATTATATAATTAGTAATAAATTTCCAATAATATTAGAGCACCTGGTATTACCAGGGGGTCTCCCATCCAAACACTACACAGGTCCATGACTGCTAAGATTCAAAGAATGGGCATTGACTCTTTTTTTTTTTCAAAATTATTATATAATTTGTGAAAAATTTACAAAAATCTTAAAGCAACTGGTATTACCAGGGGGTCTCCCATCCAATTACTAACCAGGCCCAAACCTGCTTAGCTTTCGAGCTCAGACATGATCTGGCATAGCCAGGGTGGTATGGCCATAAGCGAAGACTGCTGCAAAGAGAGAGCTATTTAAAGATCAGCCAATCTAATCGCCGGTACATTATATAAGTAGGAAAGAAAACCCTAAAGCTTAAAGCACCTGGTATTCCCAGGCGGTCTCCCATCCAAGCACTAACCAGGCCAATACCTGCTAAGATTAAGAGATCGGGCATTGACTCTTTTTTTTTAAGATTATTATATAATTAGTAATAAATTTCCAATAATATTAGAGCACCTGGTTTTCCGAGGCGGTCTCCCATCCAAGCACTAAACAGGTCCATACCTCCTAAGATTCAAACATTTACTCTTTTTTTTTTTTTTTTTTTGCAAGATTATTATGTAATTAGTAAAAATTGCCAAAAATATTACAGCAACTGGTATTTCCCGGCCGTCTTCCATCCAAGTACTAACCAGGCAAAACCTGCTATTATTCAGAGATCAGGCATTGACTTTTTTTTTTTTTTTTCAAGATTATTATATAATTTGTGAAAAATTTCCAAAAATCTTAAAGCAACTGGTATTACCACAGTGTCTCCCATCCAATTACTAACCAGGCCCATACCTGCTACGATTCAGATATGGGGCATTGACTCCTTTCTTTTTTTCTTGCAAGATTATTATATAATTTGTGAAAAATTTCCAAAAATCTTAAAGCAACTGGTATTACCAGGGGGTCTCCCATCCAATTACTAACCAGGCCGAAACCTGCTTAGCTTCCGAGCTCAGACATGATCTGGCATAGCCAGGGTGGAATGGCCATAAGCGAAGACTGCTGCAGAGAGAGAGCTATTTAAAGATCAGCCAATCTAATCGCCGGTACATTATACAGGACCAAACCTGCTTAGCTTCCGAGAGCAGACGAGATCAGGCATAGCCAGGTTGTTACGGTCGCAAGCGAAGGATACTTCAAAGAGAGGACTATTTAAAGATCAGCCAATCAAATCGCCCATACATTATATAAGTAGGAATGAAAACCCAAAAGCTTACAGCACCTGGTATTCCGAGGCGGTCTCCCATCCAAGCACTAACCAGGCCAATACCTGCTAAGATTAAGAGATCGGGCATTGGCTCTTTTTTTTTAAGATTATTATATAATTAGTAATAAATTTCCAATAATATTAGAGCACCTGGTATTACCAGGGTGTCTCCCATCCAAACACTACACAGGTCCATGACTGCTAAGATTCAAAGAATGGGCATTGACTCTTTTTTTTTCAAGATTATTATATAATTTGTGAAAAATTTACAAAAATCTTAAAGCAACTGGTATTACCAGGGGGTCTCCCATCCAATTACTAACCAGGCCGAAACCTGCTTAGCTTCCGAGCTCAGACATGATCTGGCATAGCCAGGGTGGAATGGCCATAAGCGAAGACTGCTGCAGAGAGAGAGCTATTTAAAGATCAGCCAATCTAATCGCCGGTACATTATACAGGACCAAACCTGCTTAGCTTCCGAGAGCAGACGAGATCAGGCATAGCCAGGTTGTTACGGTCGCAAGCGAAGGATACTGCAAAGAGAGGACTATTTAAAGATCAGCCAATCAAATCGTCCATACATTATATAAGTAGGAATGAAAATCCAAAAGCTTACAGCACCTGGTATTCCGAGGCGGTCTCCCATCCAAGCACTAACCAGGCCAATACCTGCTAAGATTAAGAGATCGGGCATTGGCTCTTTTTTTTTAAGATTATTATATAATTATTAATAAATTTCCAATAATATTAGAGCACCTGGTATTACCAGGGGGTGTAGCATCCAAACACTACACAGGTCCATGACTGCTAAGATTCAAAGAATGGGCATTGACTCTTTTTTTTTTCAAGATTATTATATAATTTGTGAAAAATTTACAAAAATCTTAAAGCAACTGGTATTACCAGGGGGTCTCCCATCCAATTACTAACCAGGCCCAAACCTGCTTAGCTTCCGAGCTCAGACATGATCTGGCATAGCCAGGGTGGTATGGCCATAAGCGAAGACTGCTGCAAAGAGAGAGCTATTTAAAGATCAGTCAATCTAATCGCCGGTACATTATACAGGACCAAACCTGCTTAGCTTCCGAGAGCAGACGAGATCAGGCATAGCCAGGTTGTTACGGTCGCAAGCGAAGGATACTGCAAAGAGAGGACTATTTAAAGATCAGCCAATCAAATCGCCCATACATTATATAAGTAGGAATGAAAACCCAAAAGCTTACAGCACCTGGTATTCCGAGGCGGTCTCCCATCCAAGCACTAACCAGGCCAATACCTGCTAAGATTAAGAGATCGGGCATTGGCTCTTTTTTTTAAGATTATTATATAATTAGTAATAAATTTCCAATAATATTAGAGCACCTGGTATTCCGAGGCGGTCTCCCATCCAGACACTAAACAGGTCCATGACTGCTAAGATTCAAAGAATGGGCATTGACTCTTTTTTTTTTCAAGATTATTATATAATTTGTGAAAAATTTACAAAAATCTTAAAGCAACTGGTATTACCAGGGGGTCTCCCATCCAATTACTAACCAGGCCCAAACCTGCTTAGCTTCCGAGCTCAGACATGATCTGGCATAGCCAGGGTGGTATGGCCATAAGCGAAGACTGCTGCAAAGAGAGAGCTATTTAAAGATCAGCCAATCTAATCGCCGGTACATTATACAGGACCAAACCTGCTTAGCTTCCGAGAGCAGACGAGATCAGGCATAGCCAGGTTGTTACGGTCGCAAGCGAAGGATACTGCAAAGAGAGGACTATTTAAAGATCAGCCAATCAAATCGCCCATACATTATATAAGTAGGAATGAAAACCCAAAAGCTTACAGCACCTGGTATTCCGAGGCGGTCTCCCATCCAAGCACTAACCAGGCCAATACCTGCTAAGATTAAGAGATCGGGCATTGGCTCTTTTTTTAAGATTATTATATAATTAGTAATAAATTTCCAATAATATTAGAGCACCTGGTATTACCAGGGGGTCTCCCATCCAAACACTACACAGGTCCATGACTGCTAAGATTCAAAGAATGGGCATTGACTCTTTTTTTTTTCAAGATTATTATATAATTTGTGAAAAATTTACAAAAATCTTAAAGCAACTGGTATTACCAGGGGGTCTCCCATCCAATTACTAACCAGGCCCAAACCTGCTTAGCTTTCGAGCTCAGACATGATCTGGCATAGCCAGGGTGGTATGGCCATAAGCGAAGACTGCTGCAAAGAGAGAGCTATTTAAAGATCAGCCAATCTAATCGCCGGTACATTATATAAGTAGGAAAGAAAACCCTAAAGCTTAAAGCACCTGGTATTCCCAGGCGGTCTCCCATCCAAGCACTAACCAGGCCAATACCTGCTAAGATTAAGAGATCGGGCATTGACTCTTTTTTTTTAAGATTATTATATAATTAGTAATAAATTTCCAATAATATTAGAGCACCTGGTTTTCCGAGGCGGTCTCCCATCCAAGCACTAAACAGGTCCATACCTCCTAAGATTCAAAGATTGGGCATTTACTCTTTTTTTTTTTTTTTTTTGCAAGATTATTATGTAATTAGTAAAAATTGCCAAAAATATTACAGCAACTGGTATTTCCCGGCCGTCTTCCATCCAAGTACTAACCAGGCAAAACCTGCTATTATTCAGAGATCAGGCATTGACTTTTTTTTTTTTTTTTCAAGATTATTATATAATTTGTGAAAAATTTCCAAAAATCTTAAAGCAACTGGTATTACCACAGTGTCTCCCATCCAATTACTAACCAGGCCCATACCTGCTAAGATTCAGATATGGGGCATTGACTCCTTTCTTTTTTTCTTGCAAGATTATTATATAATTTGTGAAAAATTTCCAAAAATTTTAAAGCAACTGGTATTACCAGGGGGTCTCCCATCCAATTACTAACCAGGCCGAAACCTGCTTAGCTTCCGAGCTCAGACATGATCTGGCATAGCCAGGGTGGAATGGCCATAAGCGAAGACTGCTGCAGAGAGAGAGCTATTTAAAGATCAGCCAATCTAATCGCCGGTACATTATACAGGACCAAACCTGCTTAGCTTCCGAGAGCAGACGAGATCAGGCATAGCCAGGTTGTTACGGTCGCAAGCGAAGGATACTGCAAAGAGAGGACTATTTAAAGATCAGCCAATCAAATCGCCCATACATTATATAAGTAGGAATGAAAACCCAAAAGCTTACAGCACCTGGTATTCCGAGGCGGTCTCCCATCCAAGCACTAACCAGGCCAATACCTGCTAAGATTAAGAGATCGGGCATTGGCTCTTTTTTTTTAAGATTATTATATAATTAGTAATAAATTTCCAATAATATTAGAGCACCTGGTATTACCAGGGTGTCTCCCATCCAAACACTACACAGGTCCATGACTGCTAAGATTCAAAGAATGGGCATTGACTCTTTTTTTTTCAAGATTATTATATAATTTGTGAAAAATTTACAAAAATCTTAAAGCAACTGGTATTACCAGGGGGTCTCCCATCCAATTACTAACCAGGCCGAAACCTGCTTAGCTTCCGAGCTCAGACATGATCTGGCATAGCCAGGGTGGAATGGCCATAAGCGAAGACTGCTGCAGAGAGAGAGCTATTTAAAGATCAGCCAATCTAATCGCCGGTACATTATACAGGACCAAACCTGCTTAGCTTCCGAGAGCAGACGAGATCAGGCATAGCCAGGTTGTTACGGTCGCAAGCGAAGGATACTGCAAAGAGAGGACTATTTAAAGATCAGCCAATCAAATCGTCCATACATTATATAAGTAGGAATGAAAATCCAAAAGCTTACAGCACCTGGTATTCCGAGGCGGTCTCCCATCCAAGCACTAACCAGGCCAATACCTGCTAAGATTAAGAGATCGGGCATTGGCTCTTTTTTTTTAAGATTATTATATAATTATTAATAAATTTCCAATAATATTAGAGCACCTGGTATTACCAGGGGGTGTAGCATCCAAACACTACACAGGTCCATGACTGCTAAGATTCAAAGAATGGGCATTGACTCTTTTTTTTTTCAAGATTATTATATAATTTGTGAAAAATTTACAAAAATCTTAAAGCAACTGGTATTACCAGGGGGTCTCCCATCCAATTACTAACCAGGCCCAAACCTGCTTAGCTTCCGAGCTCAGACATGATCTGGCATAGCCAGGGTGGTATGGCCATAAGCGAAGACTGCTGCAAAGAGAGAGCTATTTAAAGATCAGTCAATCTAATCGCCGGTACATTATACAGGACCAAACCTGCTTAGCTTCCGAGAGCAGACGAGATCAGGCATAGCCAGGTTGTTACGGTCGCAAGCGAAGGATACTGCAAAGAGAGGACTATTTAAAGATCAGCCAATCAAATCGCCCATACATTATATAAGTAGGAATGAAAACCCAAAAGCTTACAGCACCTGGTATTCCGAGGCGGTCTCCCATCCAAGCAATAACCAGGCCAATACCTGCTAAGATTAAGAGATCGGGCATTGGCTCTTTTTTTTAAGATTATTATATAATTAGTAATAAATTTCCAATAATATTAGAGCACCTGGTATTCCGAGGCGGTCTCCCATCCAGACACTAAACAGGTCCATGACTGCTAAGATTCAAAGAATGGGCATTGACTCTTTTTTTTTTCAAGATTATTATATAATTTGTGAAAAATTTACAAAAATCTTAAAGCAACTGGTATTACCAGGGGGTCTCCCATCCAATTACTAACCAGGCCCAAACCTGCTTAGCTTCCGAGCTCAGACATGATCTGGCATAGCCAGGGTGGTATGGCCATAAGCGAAGACTGCTGCAAAGAGAGAGCTATTTAAAGATCAGCCAATCTAATCGCCGGTACATTATACAGGACCAAACCTGCTTAGCTTCCGAGAGCAGACGAGATCAGGCATAGCCAGGTTGTTACGGTCGCAAGCGAAGGATACTGCAAAGAGAGGACTATTTAAAGATCAGCCAATCAAATCGCCCATACATTATATAAGTAGGAATGAAAACCCAAAAGCTTACAGCACCTGGTATTCCGAGGCGGTCTCCCATCCAAGCACTAACCAGGCCAATACCTGCTAAGATTAAGAGATCGGGCATTGGCTCTTTTTTTAAGATTATTATATAATTAGTAATAAATTTCCAATAATATTAGAGCACCTGGTATTACCAGGGGGTCTCCCATCCAAACACTACACAGGTCCATGACTGCTAAGATTCAAAGAATGGGCATTGACTCTTTTTTTTTTCAAGATTATTATATAATTTGTGAAAAATTTACAAAAATCTTAAAGCAACTGGTATTACCAGGGGGTCTCCCATCCAATTACTAACCAGGCCCAAACCTGCTTAGCTTTCGAGCTCAGACATGATCTGGCATAGCCAGGGTGGTATGGCCATAAGCGAAGACTGCTGCAAAGAGAGAGCTATTTAAAGATCAGCCAATCTAATCGCCGGTACATTATATAAGTAGGAAAGAAAACCCTAAAGCTTAAAGCACCTGGTATTCCCAGGCGGTCTCCCATCCAAGCACTAACCAGGCCAATACCTGCTAAGATTAAGAGATCGGGCATTGACTCTTTTTTTTTAAGATTATTATATAATTAGTAATAAATTTCCAATAATATTAGAGCACCTGGTTTTCCGAGGCGGTCTCCCATCCAAGCACTAAACAGGTCCATACCTCCTAAGATTCAAAGATTGGGCATTTACTCTTTTTTTTTTTTTTTTTTTTTTTGCAAGATTATTATGTAATTAGTAAAAATTGCCAAAAATATTACAGCAACTGGTATTTCCCGGCCGTCTTCCATCCAAGTACTAACCAGGCAAAACCTGCTATTATTCAGAGATCAGGCATTGACTTTTTTTTTTTTTTCAAGATTATTATATAATTTGTGAAAAATTTCCAAAAATCTTAAAGCAACTGGTATTACCAGGGTGTCTCCCATCCAATTACTAACCAGGCCCATACCTGCTAAGATTCAGATATGGGGCATTGACTCCTTTCTTTTTTTCTTGCAAGATTATTATATAATTTGTGAAAAATTTCCAAATATCTTAAAGCGACTGGTATTACCAGGGGGTCTCCCATCCAATTACTAACCAGGCCGAAACCTGCTTAGCTTCCGAGCTCAGACATGATCTGGCATAGCCAGGGTGGAATGGCCATAAGCGAAGACTGCTGCAGAGAGAGAGCTATTTAAAGATCAGCCAATCTAATCGCCGGTACATTATACAGGACCAAACCTGCTTAGCTTCCGAGAGCAGACGAGATCAGGCATAGCCAGGTTGTTACGGTCGCAAGCGAAGGATACTGCAAAGAGAGGACTATTTAAAGATCAGCCAATCAAATCGCCCATACATTATATAAGTAGGAATGAAAACCCAAAAGCTTACAGCACCTGGTATTCCGAGGCGGTCTCCCATCCAAGCACTAACCAGGCCAATACCTGCTAAGATTAAGAGATCGGGCATTGGCTCTTTTTTTTTAAGATTATTATATAATTAGTAATAAATTTCCAATAATATTAGAGCACCTGGTATTACCAGGGTGTCTCCCATCCAAACACTACACAGGTCCATGACTGCTAAGATTCAAAGAATGGGCATTGACTCTTTTTTTTCCAAGATTATTATATAATTTGTGAAAAATTTACAAAAATCTTAAAGCAACTGGTATTACCAGGGGGTCTCCCATCCAATTACTAACCAGGCCCAAACCTGCTTAGCTTCCGAGCTCAGACATGATCTGGCATAGCCAGGGTGGAATGGCCATAAGCGAAGACTGCTGCAGAGAGAGAGCTATTTAAAGATCAGCCAATCTAATCGCCGGTACATTATACAGGACCAAACCTGCTTAGCTTCCGAGAGCAGACGAGATCAGGCATAGCCAGGTTGTTACGGTCGCAAGCGAAGGATACTTCAAAGAGAGGACTATTTAAAGATCAGCCAATCAAATCGCCCATACATTATATAAGTAGGAATGAAAACCCAAAAGCTTACAGCACCTGGTATTCCGAGGCGGTCTCCCATCCAAGCACTAACCAGGCCAATACCTGCTAAGATTAAGAGATCGGGCATTGGCTCTTTTTTTTTAAGATTATTATATAATTAGTAATAAATTTCCAATAATATTAGAGCACCTGGTATTACCAGGGTGTCTCCCATCCAAACACTACACAGGTCCATGACTGCTAAGATTCAAAGAATGGGCATTGACTCTTTTTTTTTCAAGATTATTATATAATTTGTGAAAAATTTACAAAAATCTTAAAGCAACTGGTATTACCAGGGGGTCTCCCATCCAATTACTAACCAGGCCGAAACCTGCTTAGCTTCCGAGCTCAGACATGATCTGGCATAGCCAGGGTGGAATGGCCATAAGCGAAGACTGCTGCAGAGAGAGAGCTATTTAAAGATCAGCCAATCTAATCGCCGGTACATTATACAGGACCAAACCTGCTTAGCTTCCGAGAGCAGACGAGATCAGGCATAGCCAGGTTGTTACGGTCGCAAGCGAAGGATACTGCAAAGAGAGGACTATTTAAAGATCAGCCAATCAAATCGTCCATACATTATATAAGTAGGAATGAAAATCCAAAAGCTTACAGCACCTGGTATTCCGAGGCGGTCTCCCATCCAAGCACTAACCAGGCCAATACCTGCTAAGATTAAGAGATCGGGCATTGGCTCTTTTTTTTTAAGATTATTATATAATTATTAATAAATTTCCAATAATATTAGAGCACCTGGTATTACCAGGGGGTGTAGCATCCAAACACTACACAGGTCCATGACTGCTAAGATTCAAAGAATGGGCATTGACTCTTTTTTTTTTCAAGATTATTATATAATTTGTGAAAAATTTACAAAAATCTTAAAGCAACTGGTATTACCAGGGGGTCTCCCATCCAATTACTAACCAGGCCCAAACCTGCTTAGCTTCCGAGCTCAGAAATGATCTGGCATAGCCAGGGTGGTATGGCCATAAGCGAAGACTGCTGCAAAGAGAGAGCTATTTAAAGATCAGTCAATCTAATCGCCGGTACATTATACAGGACCAAACCTGCTTAGCTTCCGAGAGCAGACGAGATCAGGCATAGCCAGGTTGTTACGGTCGCAAGCGAAGGATACTGCAAAGAGAGGACTATTTAAAGATCAGCCAATCAAATCGCCCATACATTATATAAGTAGGAATGAAAACCCAAAAGCTTACAGCACCTGGTATTCCGAGGCGGTCTCCCATCCAAGCACTAACCAGGCCAATACCTGCTAAGATTAAGAGATCGGGCATTGGCTCTTTTTTTTAAGATTATTATATAATTAGTAATAAATTTCCAATAATATTAGAGCACCTGGTATTCCGAGGCGGTCTCCCATCCTGACACTAAACAGGTCCATGACTGCTAAGATTCAAAGAATGGGCATTGACTCTTTTTTTTTTCAAGATTATTATATAATTTGTGAAAAATTTACAAAAATCTTAAAGCAACTGGTATTACCAGGGGGTCTCCCATCCAATTACTAACCAGGCCCAAACCTGCTTAGCTTCCGAGCTCAGACATGATCTGGCATAGCCAGGGTGGTATGGCCATAAGCGAAGACTGCTGCAAAGAGAGAGCTATTTAAAGATCAGCCAATCTAATCGCCGGTACATTATACAGGACCAAACCTGCTTAGCTTCCGAGAGCAGACGAGATCAGGCATAGCCAGGTTGTTACGGTCGCAAGCGAAGGATACTGCAAAGAGAGGACTATTTAAAGATCAGCCAATCAAATCGCCCATACATTATATAAGTAGGAATGAAAACCCAAAAGCTTACAGCACCTGGTATTCCGAGGCGGTCTCCCATCCAAGCACTAACCAGGCCAATACCTGCTAAGATTAAGAGATCGGGCATTGGCTCTTTTTTTAAGATTATTATATAATTAGTAATAAATTTCCAATAATATTAGAGCACCTGGTATTACCAGGGGGTCTCCCATCCAAACACTACACAGGTCCATGACTGCTAAGATTCAAAGAATGGGCATTGACTCTTTTTTTTTTCAAGATTATTATATAATTTGTGAAAAATTTACAAAAATCTTAAAGCAACTGGTATTACCAGGGGGTCTCCCATCCAATTACTAACTAGAGATGTTCCGATACCCTTTTTCTCTTCCCGATACCGATTCCGATACCTGGGCTCAGGGTATCGGCCGATACCGAGTACTGATCCGATACCTGGGTGTATATCTGTATACAGCTGTATATACTACTAGCCCTGTGTAAATTGCTAGAATTTTTTTATGGTGTGCTTCAGACAGATCCCTCAATAAAACATGAACAAATACATGGTGAACTACTGTATTTATTACAGTATTTTTATTATCTAACATGAATTTGACAGTATTATTTATTTTCTTATGCAAAAAAGAACTTCAAATGCAGCCAAAAATCTAACACCGCAAACTAAAAAAGGTATTTAAGTTTTACAATATAACTGTATAAAAAAACTGCAACAAATAAGTCTAGGAATATAAAAAAAGATCTATTAATCAGATAATCTCTAACAAGTAAAAAACAAGTAAAAAACAAGCAACCATCTAGGCATAATTATTATTATTATAGAGATGTATTATTATTACTGTAGGCTACAACAGTAGCTTTATATATTGTCAATTTACTCATGTAAACCAAACATTTATTTTAATGGGCTGCCATGAAGATCTTTGAGTGTCTGTGTTTATGATATGACAGTATTCTCAAATGAAACGGTAAATTCTCATGAAGTGACGGTTTATGCGTTCGTGTCCTCATGACACACAGCAGAGACTACAAAACAGCGAGCTCTCGCGCATCTGTGCCAGTCACCCACAGAGATGTAGATTTTGCGGGAGTAATATTTAAATAGTATTTTGCAGTTTAATATTCACAGACACTAGTATATATTCGGCTACTGTCTGGAGCCCTGCGCTTTGACTTACACGGAAGCGACTGAACGCAGTTGCCGGTACTGAATATACTCGAGAGTCTGTAACTACCGGTACTACAAAGACATACTGCTAACCACTGATCTATAATATAGTAGCGGCTTCACTGTCTTTTGGCAGTTTAGAATGTGATGAGTGATCCAGTCATATATAGATAAGGGCTGCTAACGCGTTTTCATTTCTTCTTCGCTGCTCTAAACAGGGGTTGCTTGTGGCAACACAGCACAACTTCCTGTGTTTTCAATGCATTTTGAGCAGCGAAGAAGAACCGTGCAGCGGTTAGGCAAAGCTTGCGGTCATAACTAGGTCTTTTTTAAGAAAATGGTATCGGATCGGTATATGGGTTCATTTACTCGCCGATGCCGATGCCAGAATTTGTTGTGGTATCGGAGATATTTCCGATACTAGTATCGGAATCGGAACAACTCTATTACTAACCAGGCCCAAACCTGCTTAGCTTTCGAGCTCAGACATGATCTGGCATAGCCAGGGTGGTATGGCCATAAGCGAAGACTGCTGCAAAGAGAGAGCTATTTAAAGATCAGCCAATCTAATCGCCGGTACATTATATAAGTAGGAAAGAAAACCCTAAAGCTTAAAGCACCTGGTATTCCCAGGCGGTCTCCCATCCAAGCACTAACCAGGCCAATACCTGCTAAGATTAAGAGATCGGGCATTGACTCTTTTTTTTTAAGATTATTATATAATTAGTAATAAATTTCCAATAATATTAGAGCACCTGGTTTTCCGAGGCGGTCTCCCATCCAAGCACTAAACAGGTCCATACCTCCTAAGATTCAAAGATTGGGCATTTACTCTTTTTTTTTTTTTTTTTTGCAAGATTATTATGTAATTAGTAAAAATTGCCAAAAATATTACAGCAACTGGTATTTCCCGGCCGTCTTCCATCCAAGTACTAACCAGGCAAAACCTGCTATTATTCAGAGATCAGGCATTGACTTTTTTTTTTTTTTTTCAAGATTATTATATAATTTGTGAAAAATTTCCAAAAATCTTAAAGCAACTGGTATTACCACAGTGTCTCCCATCCAATTACTAACCAGGCCCATACCTGCTAAGATTCAGATATGGGGCATTGACTCCTTTCTTTTTTTCTTGCAAGATTATTATATAATTTGTGAAAAATTTCCAAAAATCTTAAAGCAACTGGTATTACCAGGGGGTCTCCCATCCAATTACTAACCAGGCCGAAACCTGCTTAGCTTCCGAGCTCAGACATGATCTGGCATAGCCAGGGTGGAATGGCCATAAGCGAAGACTGCTGCAGAGAGAGAGCTATTTAAAGATCAGCCAATCTAATCGCCGGTACATTATACAGGACCAAACCTGCTTAGCTTCCGAGAGCAGACGAGATCAGGCATAGCCAGGTTGTTACGGTCGCAAGCGAAGGATACTGCAAAGAGAGGACTATTTAAAGATCAGCCAATCAAATCGCCCATACATTATATAAGTAGGAATGAAAACCCAAAAGCTTACAGCACCTGGTATTCCGAGGCGGTCTCCCATCCAAGCACTAACCAGGCCAATACCTGCTAAGATTAAGAGATCGGGCATTGGCTCTTTTTTTTTAAGATTATTATATAATTAGTAATAAATTTCCAATAATATTAGAGCACCTGGTATTACCAGGGTGTCTCCCATCCAAACACTACACAGGTCCATGACTGCTAAGATTCAAAGAATGGGCATTGACTCTTTTTTTTTCAAGATTATTATATAATTTGTGAAAAATTTACAAAAATCTTAAAGCAACTGGTATTACCAGGGGGTCTCCCATCCAATTACTAACCAGGCCGAAACCTGCTTAGCTTCCGAGCTCAGACATGATCTGGCATAGCCAAGGTGGAATGGCCATAAGCGAAGACTGCTGCAGAGAGAGAGCTATTTAAAGATCAGCCAATCTAATCGCCGGTACATTATACAGGACCAAACCTGCTTAGCTTCCGAGAGCAGACGAGATCAGGCATAGCCAGGTTGTTACGGTCGCAAGCGAAGGATACTGCAAAGAGAGGACTATTTAAAGATCAGCCAATCAAATCGTCCATACATTATATAAGTAGGAATGAAAATCCAAAAGCTTACAGCACCTGGTATTCCGAGGCGGTCTCCCATCCAAGCACTAACCAGGCCAATACCTGCTAAGATTAAGAGATCGGGCATTGGCTCTTTTTTTTTAAGATTATTATATAATTATTAATAAATTTCCAATAATATTAGAGCACCTGGTATTACCAGGGGGTGTAGCATCCAAACACTACACAGGTCCATGACTGCTAAGATTCAAAGAATGGGCATTGACTCTTTTTTTTTTCAAGATTATTATATAATTTGTGAAAAATTTACAAAAATCTTAAAGCAACTGGTATTACCAGGGGGTCTCCCATCCAATTACTAACCAGGCCCAAACCTGCTTAGCTTCCGAGCTCAGACATGATCTGGCATAGCCAGGGTGGTATGGCCATAAGCGAAGACTGCTGCAAAGAGAGAGCTATTTAAAGATCAGTCAATCTAATCGCCGGTACATTATACAGGACCAAACCTGCTTAGCTTCCGAGAGCAGACGAGATCAGGCATAGCCAGGTTGTTACGGTCGCAAGCGAAGGATACTGCAAAGAGAGGACTATTTAAAGATCAGCCAATCAAATCGCCCATACATTATATAAGTAGGAATGAAAACCCAAAAGCTTACAGCACCTGGTATTCCGAGGCGGTCTCCCATCCAAGCACTAACCAGGCCAATACCTGCTAAGATTAAGAGATCGGGCATTGGCTCTTTTTTTTAAGATTATTATATAATTAGTAATAAATTTCCAATAATATTAGAGCACCTGGTATTCCGAGGCGGTCTCCCATCCAGACACTAAACAGGTCCATGACTGCTAAGATTCAAAGAATGGGCATTGACTCTTTTTTTTTTCAAGATTATTATATAATTTGTGAAAAATTTACAAAAATCTTAAAGCAACTGGTATTACCAGGGGGTCTCCCATCCAATTACTAACCAGGCCCAAACCTGCTTAGCTTCCGAGCTCAGACATGATCTGGCATAGCCAGGGTGGTATGGCCATAAGCGAAGACTGCTGCAAAGAGAGAGCTATTTAAAGATCAGCCAATCTAATCGCCGGTACATTATACAGGACCAAACCTGCTTAGCTTCCGAGAGCAGACGAGATCAGGCATAGCCAGGTTGTTACGGTCGCAAGCGAAGGATACTGCAAAGAGAGGACTATTTAAAGATCAGCCAATCAAATCGCCCATACATTATATAAGTAGGAATGAAAACCCAAAAGCTTACAGCACCTGGTATTCCGAGGCGGTCTCCCATCCAAGCACTAACCAGGCCAATACCTGCTAAGATTAAGAGATCGGGCATTGGCTCTTTTTTTAAGATTATTATATAATTAGTAATAAATTTCCAATAATATTAGAGCACCTGGTATTACCAGGGGGTCTCCCATCCAAACACTACACAGGTCCATGACTGCTAAGATTCAAAGAATGGGCATTGACTCTTTTTTTTTTCAAGATTATTATATAATTTGTGAAAAATTTACAAAAATCTTAAAGCAACTGGTATTACCAGGGGGTCTCCCATCCAATTACTAACCAGGCCCAAACCTGCTTAGCTTTCGAGCTCAGACATGATCTGGCATAGCCAGGGTGGTATGGCCATAAGCGAAGACTGCTGCAAAGAGAGAGCTATTTAAAGATCAGCCAATCTAATCGCCGGTACATTATATAAGTAGGAAAGAAAACCCTAAAGCTTAAAGCACCTGGTATTCCCAGGCGGTCTCCCATCCAAGCACTAACCAGGCCAATACCTGCTAAGATTAAGAGATCGGGCATTGACTCTTTTTTTTTAAGATTATTATATAATTAGTAATAAATTTCCAATAATATTAGAGCACCTGGTTTTCCGAGGCGGTCTCCCATCCAAGCACTAAACAGGTCCATACCTCCTAAGATTCAAAGATTGGGCATTTACTCTTTTTTTTTTTTTTTTTGCAAGATTATTATGTAATTAGTAAAAATTGCCAAAAATATTACAGCAACTGGTATTTCCCGGCCGTCTTCCATCCAAGTACTAACCAGGCAAAACCTGCTATTATTCAGAGATCAGGCATTGACTTTTTTTTTTTTTTTTCAAGATTATTATATAATTTGTGAAAAATTTCCAAAAATCTTAAAGCAACTGGTATTACCACAGTGTCTCCCATCCAATTACTAACCAGGCCCATACCTGCTAAGATTCAGATATGGGGCATTGACTCCTTTCTTTTTTTCTTGCAAGATTATTATATAATTTGTGAAAAATTTCCAAAAATCTTAAAGCAACTGGTATTACCAGGGGGTCTCCCATCCAATTACTAACCAGGCCGAAACCTGCTTAGCTTCCGAGCTCAGACATGATCTGGCATAGCCAGGGTGGAATGGCCATAAGCGAAGACTGCTGCAGAGAGAGAGCTATTTAAAGATCAGCCAATCTAATCGCCGGTACATTATACAGGACCAAACCTGCTTAGCTTCCGAGAGCAGACGAGATCAGGCATAGCCAGGTTGTTACGGTCGCAAGCGAAGGATACTGCAAAGAGAGGACTATTTAAAGATCAGCCAATCAAATCGCCCATACATTATATAAGTAGGAATGAAAACCCAAAAGCTTACAGCACCTGGTATTCCGAGGCGGTCTCCCATCCAAGCACTAACCAGGCCAATACCTGCTAAGATTAAGAGATCGGGCATTGGCTCTTTTTTTTTAAGATTATTATATAATTAGTAATAAATTTCCAATAATATTAGAGCACCTGGTATTACCAGGGTGTCTCCCATCCAAACACTACACAGGTCCATGACTGCTAAGATTCAAAGAATGGGCATTGACTCTTTTTTTTTCAAGATTATTATATAATTTGTGAAAAATTTACAAAAATCTTAAAGCAACTGGTATTACCAGGGGGTCTCCCATCCAATTACTAACCAGGCCGAAACCTGCTTAGCTTCCGAGCTCAGACATGATCTGGCATAGCCAGGGTGGAATGGCCATAAGCGAAGACTGCTGCAGAGAGAGAGCTATTTAAAGATCAGCCAATCTAATCGCCGGTACATTATACAGGACCAAACCTGCTTAGCTTCCGAGAGCAGACGAGATCAGGCATAGCCAGGTTGTTACGGTCGCAAGCGAAGGATACTGCAAAGAGAGGACTATTTAAAGATCAGCCAATCAAATCGTCCATACATTATATAAGTAGGAATGAAAATCCAAAAGCTTACAGCACCTGGTATTCCGAGGCGGTCTCCCATCCAAGCACTAACCAGGCCAATACCTGCTAAGATTAAGAGATCGGGCATTGGCTCTTTTTTTTTAAGATTATTATATAATTATTAATAAATTTCCAATAATATTAGAGCACCTGGTATTACCAGGGGGTGTAGCATCCAAACACTACACAGGTCCATGACTGCTAAGATTCAAAGAATGGGCATTGACTCTTTTTTTTTTCAAGATTATTATATAATTTGTGAAAAATTTACAAAAATCTTAAAGCAACTGGTATTACCAGGGGGTCTCCCATCCAATTACTAACCAGGCCCAAACCTGCTTAGCTTCCGAGCTCAGACATGATCTGGCATAGCCAGGGTGGTATGGCCATAAGCGAAGACTGCTGCAAAGAGAGAGCTATTTAAAGATCAGTCAATCTAATCGCCGGTACATTATACAGGACCAAACCTGCTTAGCTTCCGAGAGCAGACGAGATCAGGCATAGCCAGGTTGTTACGGTCGCAAGCGAAGGATACTGCAAAGAGAGGACTATTTAAAGATCAGCCAATCAAATCGCCCATACATTATATAAGTAGGAATGAAAACCCAAAAGCTTACAGCACCTGGTATTCCGAGGCGGTCTCCCATCCAAGCACTAACCAGGCCAATACCTGCTAAGATTAAGAGATCGGGCATTGGCTCTTTTTTTTAAGATTATTATATAATTAGTAATAAATTTCCAATAATATTAGAGCACCTGGTATTCCGAGGCGGTCTCCCATCCAGACACTAAACAGGTCCATGACTGCTAAGATTCAAAGAATGGGCATTGACTCTTTTTTTTTTCAAGATTATTATATAATTTGTGAAAAATTTACAAAAATCTTAAAGCAACTGGTATTACCAGGGGGTCTCCCATCCAATTACTAACCAGGCCCAAACCTGCTTAGCTTCCGAGCTCAGACATGATCTGGCATAGCCAGGGTGGTATGGCCATAAGCGAAGACTGCTGCAAAGAGAGAGCTATTTAAAGATCAGCCAATCTAATCGCCGGTACATTATACAGGACCAAACCTGCTTAGCTTCCGAGAGCAGACGAGATCAGGCATAGCCAGGTTGTTACGGTCGCAAGCGAAGGATACTGCAAAGAGAGGACTATTTAAAGATCAGCCAATCAAATCGCCCATACATTATATAAGTAGGAATGAAAACCCAAAAGCTTACAGCACCTGGTATTCCGAGGCGGTCTCCCATCCAAGCACTAACCAGGCCAATACCTGCTAAGATTAAGAGATCGGGCATTGGCTCTTTTTTTAAGATTATTATATAATTAGTAATAAATTTCCAATAATATTAGAGCACCTGGTATTACCAGGGGGTCTCCCATCCAAACACTACACAGGTCCATGACTGCTAAGATTCAAAGAATGGGCATTGACTCTTTTTTTTTTCAAGATTATTATATAATTTGTGAAAAATTTACAAAAATCTTAAAGCAACTGGTATTACCAGGGGGTCTCCCATCCAATTACTAACCAGGCCCAAACCTGCTTAGCTTTCGAGCTCAGACATGATCTGGCATAGCCAGGGTGGTATGGCCATAAGCGAAGACTGCTGCAAAGAGAGAGCTATTTAAAGATCAGCCAATCTAATCGCCGGTACATTATATAAGTAGGAAAGAAAACCCTAAAGCTTAAAGCACCTGGTATTCCCAGGCGGTCTCCCATCCAAGCACTAACCAGGCCAATACCTGCTAAGATTAAGAGATCGGGCATTGACTCTTTTTTTTTAAGATTATTATATAATTAGTAATAAATTTCCAATAATATTAGAGCACCTGGTTTTCCGAGGCGGTCTCCCATCCAAGCACTAAACAGGTCCATACCTCCTAAGATTCAAAGATTGGGCATTTACTCTTTTTTTTTTTTTTTTTGCAAGATTATTATGTAATTAGTAAAAATTGCCAAAAATATTACAGCAACTGGTATTTCCCGGCCGTCTTCCATCCAAGTACTAACCAGGCAAAACCTGCTATTATTCAGAGATCAGGCATTGACTTTTTTTTTTTTTTTTCAAGATTATTATATAATTTGTGAAAAATTTCCAAAAATCTTAAAGCAACTGGTATTACCACAGTGTCTCCCATCCAATTACTAACCAGGCCCATACCTGCTAAGATTCAGATATGGGGCATTGACTCCTTTCTTTTTTTCTTGCAAGATTATTATATAATTTGTGAAAAATTTCCAAAAATCTTAAAGCAACTGGTATTACCAGGGGGTCTCCCATCCAATTACTAACCAGGCCGAAACCTGCTTAGCTTCCGAGCTCAGACATGATCTGGCATAGCCAGGGTGGAATGGCCATAAGCGAAGACTGCTGCAGAGAGAGAGCTATTTAAAGATCAGCCAATCTAATCGCCGGTACATTATACAGGACCAAACCTGCTTAGCTTCCGAGAGCAGACGAGATCAGGCATAGCCAGGTTGTTACGGTCGCAAGCGAAGGATACTGCAAAGAGAGGACTATTTAAAGATCAGCCAATCAAATCGCCCATACATTATATAAGTAGGAATGAAAACCCAAAAGCTTACAGCACCTGGTATTCCGAGGCGGTCTCCCATCCAAGCACTAACCAGGCCAATACCTGCTAAGATTAAGAGATCGGGCATTGGCTCTTTTTTTTTAAGATTATTATATAATTAGTAATAAATTTCCAATAATATTAGAGCACCTGGTATTACCAGGGTGTCTCCCATCCAAACACTACACAGGTCCATGACTGCTAAGATTCAAAGAATGGGCATTGACTCTTTTTTTTTCAAGATTATTATATAATTTGTGAAAAATTTACAAAAATCTTAAAGCAACTGGTATTACCAGGGGGTCTCCCATCCAATTACTAACCAGGCCGAAACCTGCTTAGCTTCCGAGCTCAGACATGATCTGGCATAGCCAGGGTGGAATGGCCATAAGCGAAGACTGCTGCAGAGAGAGAGCTATTTAAAGATCAGCCAATCTAATCGCCGGTACATTATACAGGACCAAACCTGCTTAGCTTCCGAGAGCAGACGAGATCAGGCATAGCCAGGTTGTTACGGTCGCAAGCGAAGGATACTGCAAAGAGAGGACTATTTAAAGATCAGCCAATCAAATCGTCCATACATTATATAAGTAGGAATGAAAATCCAAAAGCTTACAGCACCTGGTATTCCGAGGCGGTCTCCCATCCAAGCACTAACCAGGCCAATACCTGCTAAGATTAAGAGATCGGGCATTGGCTCTTTTTTTTTAAGATTATTATATAATTATTAATAAATTTCCAATAATATTAGAGCACCTGGTATTACCAGGGGGTGTAGCATCCAAACACTACACAGGTCCATGACTGCTAAGATTCAAAGAATGGGCATTGACTCTTTTTTTTTTCAAGATTATTATATAATTTGTGAAAAATTTACAAAAATCTTAAAGCAACTGGTATTACCAGGGGGTCTCCCATCCAATTACTAACCAGGCCCAAACCTGCTTAGCTTCCGAGCTCAGACATGATCTGGCATAGCCAGGGTGGTATGGCCATAAGCGAAGACTGCTGCAAAGAGAGAGCTATTTAAAGATCAGTCAATCTAATCGCCGGTACATTATACAGGACCAAACCTGCTTAGCTTCCGAGAGCAGACGAGATCAGGCATAGCCAGGTTGTTACGGTCGCAAGCGAAGGATACTGCAAAGAGAGGACTATTTAAAGATCAGCCAATCAAATCGCCCATACATTATATAAGTAGGAATGAAAACCCAAAAGCTTACAGCACCTGGTATTCCGAGGCGGTCTCCCATCCAAGCACTAACCAGGCCAATACCTGCTAAGATTAAGAGATCGGGCATTGGCTCTTTTTTTTAAGATTATTATATAATTAGTAATAAATTTCCAATAATATTAGAGCACCTGGTATTCCGAGGCGGTCTCCCATCCAGACACTAAACAGGTCCATGACTGCTAAGATTCAAAGAATGGGCATTGACTCTTTTTTTTTTCAAGATTATTATATAATTTGTGAAAAATTTACAAAAATCTTAAAGCAACTGGTATTACCAGGGGGTCTCCCAATCCAATTACTAACCAGGCCCAAACCTGCTTAGCTTCCGAGCTCAGACATGATCTGGCATAGCCAGGGTGGTATGGCCATAAGCGAAGACTGCTGCAAAGAGAGAGCTATTTAAAGATCAGCCAATCTAATCGCCGGTACATTATACAGGACCAAACCTGCTTAGCTTCCGAGAGCAGACGAGATCAGGCATAGCCAGGTTGTTACGGTCGCAAGCGAAGGATACTGCAAAGAGAGGACTATTTAAAGATCAGCCAATCAAATCGCCCATACATTATATAAGTAGGAATGAAAACCCAAAAGCTTACAGCACCTGGTATTCCGAGGCGGTCTCCCATCCAAGCACTAACCAGGCCAATACCTGCTAAGATTAAGAGATCGGGCATTGGCTCTTTTTTTAAGATTATTATATAATTAGTAATAAATTTCCAATAATATTAGAGCACCTGGTATTACCAGGCGGTCTCCCATCCAAACACTACACAGGTCCATGACTGCTAAGATTCAAAGAATGGGCATTGACTCTTTTTTTTTTCAAGATTATTATATAATTTGTGAAAAATTTCCAAAAATCTTAAAGCAACTGGTATTACCAGGGGGTCTCCCATCCAATTACTAACCAGGCCCAAACCTGCTTAGCTTTCGAGCTCAGACATGATCTGGCATAGCCAGGGTGGTATGGCCATAAGCGAAGACTGCTGCAAAGAGAGAGCTATTTAAAGATCAGCCAATCTAATCGCCGGTACATTATATAAGTAGGAAAGAAAACCCTAAAGCTTAAAGCACCTGGTATTCCCAGGCGGTCTCCCATCCAAGCACTAACCAGGCCAATACCTGCTAAGATTAAGAGATCGGGCATTGACTCTTTTTTTTTAAGATTATTATATAATTAGTAATAAATTTCCAATAATATTAGAGCACCTGGTTTTCCGAGGCGGTCTCCCATCCAAGCACTAAACAGGTCCATACCTCCTAAGATTCAAAGATTGGGCATTTACTCTTTTTTTTTTTTTTTTTTTTTTGCAAGATTATTATGTAATTAGTAAAAATTGCCAAAAATATTACAGCAACTGGTATTTCCCGGCCGTCTTCCATCCAAGTACTAACCAGGCAAAACCTGCTATTATTCAGAGATCAGGCATTGACTTTTTTTTTTTTTTCAAGATTATTATATAATTTGTGAAAAATTTCCAAAAATCTTAAAGCAACTGGTATTACCAGGGTGTCTCCCATCCAATTACTAACCAGGCCCATACCTGCTAAGATTCAGATATGGGGCATTGACTCCTTTCTTTTTTTCTTGCAAGATTATTATATAATTTGTGAAAAATTTCCAAAAATCTTAAAGCGACTGGTATTACCAGGGGGTCTCCCATCCAATTACTAACCAGGCCGAAACCTGCTTAGCTTCCGAGCTCAGACATGATCTGGCATAGCCAGGGTGGAATGGCCATAAGCGAAGACTGCTGCAGAGAGAGAGCTATTTAAAGATCAGCCAATCTAATCGCCGGTACATTATACAGGACCAAACCTGCTTAGCTTCCGAGAGCAGACGAGATCAGGCATAGCCAGGTTGTTACGGTCGCAAGCGAAGGATACTGCAAAGAGAGGACTATTTAAAGATCAGCCAATCAAATCGCCCATACATTATATAAGTAGGAATGAAAACCCAAAAGCTTACAGCACCTGGTATTCCGAGGCGGTCTCCCATCCAAGCACTAACCAGGCCAATACCTGCTAAGATTAAGAGATCGGGCATTGGCTCTTTTTTTTTAAGATTATTATATAATTAGTAATAAATTTCCAATAATATTAGAGCACCTGGTATTACCAGGGTGTCTCCCATCCAAACACTACACAGGTCCATGACTGCTAAGATTCAAAGAATGGGCATTGACTCTTTTTTTTCCAAGATTATTATATAATTTGTGAAAAATTTACAAAAATCTTAAAGCAACTGGTATTACCAGGGGGTCTCCCATCCAATTACTAACCAGGCCGAAACCTGCTTAGCTTCCGAGCTCAGACATGATCTGGCATAGCCAGGGTGGAATGGCCATAAGCGAAGACTGCTGCAGAGAGAGAGCTATTTAAAGATCAGCCAATCTAATCGCCGGTACATTATACAGGACCAAACCTGCTTAGCTTCCGAGAGCAGACGAGATCAGGCATAGCCAGGTTGTTACGGTCGCAAGCGAAGGATACTGCAAAGAGAGGACTATTTAAAGATCAGCCAATCAAATCGCCCATACATTATATAAGTAGGAATGAAAATCCAAAAGCTTACAGCACCTGGTATTCCGAGGCGGTCTCCCATCCAAGCACTAACCAGGCCAATACCTGCTAAGATTAAGAGATCGGGCATTGGCTCTTTTTTTTAAAGATTATTATATAATTAGTAATAAATTTCCAATAATATTAGAGCACCTGGTATTACCAGGGGGTGTAGCATCCAAACACTACACAGGTCCATGACTGCTAAGATTCAAAGAATGGGCATTGACTCTTTTTTTTTCAAGATTATTATATAATTGGTGAAAAATTTACAAAAATCTTAAAGCAACTGGTATTACCAGGGGGTCTCCCATCCAATTACTAACCAGGCCCAAACCTGCTTAGCTTCCGAGCTCAGACATGATCTGGCATAGCCAGGGTGGTATGGCCATAAGCGAAGACTGCTGCAAAGAGAGAGCTATTTAAAGATCAGTCAATCTAATCGCCGGTACATTATACAGGACCAAACCTGCTTAGCTTCCGAGAGCAGACGAGATCAGGCATAGCCAGGTTGTTACGGTCGCAAGCGAAGGATACTGCAAAGAGAGGACTATTTAAAGATCAGCCAATCAAATCGCCCATACATTATATAAGTAGGAATGAAAACCCAAAAGCTTACAGCACCTGGTATTCCGAGGCGGTCTCCCATCCAAGCACTAACCAGGCCAATACCTGCTAAGATTAAGAGATCGGGCATTGGCTCTTTTTTTTTTTTTTTTTTTTTTTTTTTTAAAGATTATTATATAATTAGTAATAAATTTCCAATAATATTAGAGCACCTGGTTTTCCGAGGCGGTCTCCCATCCAAACACTAAACAGGTCCATAGCTGCTAAGATTCAAAGATTGGGCATTGACTCTTTTTGTTTCAAGATAATTATATAATTAGTACAAATTTCCAAAAATATTACAGCAAATGGTATTCCGAGGCGGTCTCCCATCCAAGCACTAAACAGGTCCATACCTCCTAAGATTCAAAGATTGGGCATTTACTCTTTTTTTTTTTTTGCCAGATTTTTATGTAATTAGTAAAAATTGCCAAAAATATTACAGCAACTGGTATTTCCCGGCCGTCTTCCATCCAAGTACTAACCAGGCAAAACCTGCTATTATTCAGAGATCGGGCATTGACTTTTTTTTTTTTTTTCAAAATTATTATATAATTTGTGAAAAATTTCCAAAAATCTTAAAGCAACTGGTATTACCAGGGTGTCTCCCATCCAATTACTAACCAGGCCCATACCTGCTAAGATTCAGATATGGGGCATTGACTCCTTTCTTTTTTTCTTGCAAGATTATTATATAATTTGTGAAAAATTTCCAAAAATCTTAAAGCAACTGGTATTACCAGGGGGTCTCCCATCCAATTACTAACCAGGCCGAAACCTGCTTAGTTTCCGAGCTCAGACATGATCTGGCATAGCCAGGGTGGTATGGCCATAAGCGAAGACTGCTGCAAAGAGAGAGCTATTTAAAGATCAGTCAATCTAATCGCCGGTACATTATATAAGTAGGAAAGAAAACCCTAAAGCTTAAAGCACCTGGTATTCCCAGGCGGTCTCCCATCCAAGCACTAACCAGGCCAATACCTGCTAAGATTAAGAGATCGGGCATTGACTCTTTTTTTTTTTTTTTTAAGATTATTATATAATTAGTAATAAATTTCCAATAATATTAGAGCACCTGGTATTCCGAGGCGGTCTCCCATCCAGACACTAAACAGGTCCATGACTGCTAAGATTCAAAGAATGGGCATTGACTCTTTTTTTTTTCAAGATTATTATATAATTTGTGAAAAATTTACAAAAATCTTAAAGCAAATGGTATTACCAGGGGGTCTCCCATCCAATTACTAACCAGGCCCAAACCTGCTTAGCTTCCGAGCTCAGACATGATCTGGCATAGCCAGGGTGGTATGGCCATAAGCGAAGACTGCTGCAAAGAGAGAGCTATTTAAAGATCAGCCAATCTAATCGCCGGTACATTATACAGGACCAAACCTGCTTAGCTTCCGAGAGCAGACGAGATCAGGCATAGCCAGGTTGTTACGGTCGCAAGCGAAGGATACTGCAAAGAGAGGACTATTTAAAGATCAGCCAATCAAATCGCCCATACATTATTGTAAGAATAAATTGTATATTCTTGCCTTCGAGATCATAAATATTATTTTGGTTCAGGTTGGGTTATCTGAGCAGAGAAGAGCAGGTACCCGGGAACCAAGAATGAGTCACACAAGTGGTGTAGTTCATTCTAAGCTCAACTTTATTGTACAAGGGGTGCTACTTTTATAGGGAAATGAAACAACGTAATGTCTGGCAGATATTTAGCTGATCAAGCATAACACACTGCATTGAGCAACACCATGAATATAGAGTAAGGTTCAAAGGAATACATCATACTGTTATCACACAATGTCCTGTATCACAAGATGTGTTCACGTACTCGAGCAGAATCTCACAATGGCCACTTTAAGACAGTCGAAGACATGTCTTACACAATCGTGAACAATCTTGGGCATATCTTATGTACTTTCATACACAGCAATCAAATGTGATATATATCTTCAGTTAGTATTCATTTCTGTTAAACAGTTTTCAGAATAGGAATAAAGAAATGGTTAGTATAACTCTTAATCAGGATTACACACGTATATCAGATTCAGTCTTCAGGCTCTAACTCATAAGTGTGCACATAATCATCTCCAGTAGAGCTATCAGCATCTGTTGAAAAATCCTCAGCTTCAATCACATTCATCTCCAACTGCTCTGGAACCCCAACAAAGGTTGATACTGGATTGGATACATGTAGCATTGCTTGATAGGTATTTCCTGTAGTGAGCGCTGTAACAGAACGCATTATAGAAGTACTAATACATTGCATAATACAGGGTGCTATTAGCAGAAGAATCACTATGAATATAACAATAGGCACAACAGTGTGTAGAATCCAAGTTCCTCGTTGAAATCAACGGTGGTATGTCCATCAATAGAATTTAGCCCTTAATGTTAACAGGGTGGTTTAAGGAGTTAGCACTGTTTTGACTCAATGGGCCAACTATCTTCTTGCTTTGGACAACCCCCACCTCACTATAAGAGGTAGTTCCTTCCTCCGCTTAACCAGTGCCTTTTCCTCCCTGTTAAACAGTAAGGTGAATCCCCGTTCGAGATTCTATGTGAAATTGGAGCTTGCCTGCTCTCCTGTAGAGTAATTCTTCAGGCGTGAGGCGTGTATCCACTGCGGTTGATAATCTGTCAGCACTCCCGTCCGGGTTACTGCGATCACAGTGGCTGGTCCAAGATATCTTGGTTCTCCCACCTTTGTTGGTTTCAGGCTTTTGATGAGCACACTTTGTCCTGGAACAAAGGGGTGAGTAGGCTTTTCTGAGGGAAGAGGAAGACACAAAGAAACATCAGCACATATGGAGTTAAGTTTCTCAATGAGGGAAGTCACGTAGTCCTCCTGGATCACCTCCAGATCACCTAAGGAAGTAAAGCCTGCGCGACCTTTAACCCATGGGGTCGGGAAAGGTCTACCCATTAGTATTTCAAATGGTGAAAACTTAGTGGTGGAAGATGGAGTCATTCTTAGTTCTGTCAAGACAGCAGGTAGCAAATCTACCCATTTCTTTCCTGTATCAATAGAGGCCTTAGTGAGCCTTCGTTTAACTGTTTGGTTAAGTCTCTCCACATTGGAGGAAGACTGTGGATGGTAAGGTATGTTCAGGTGCCAATCAATCGATAATACTTTAGCAAGTAGCTGTGCTACCTTTGATGCGAATGGTGTTCCATTATCACTCTCAATAGTGTTAGGTATCCCAAATCTAGGAATTATTTCCTTAGTCAAAATCTTTACCACTGTTTTAGCATCTTCCTTTGCACATGGAAATGCTTCTGGCCACTTTGAAAATCGATCCACAATAACCAAAAGGTATTTCAAGTTACCTATTGGCGGCATGTGTGTGAAATCAATTTGTACATGTTGAAATGGTGCTTCTGGATGCGGTAATGCGTCGTGTTTAATAGGTTTGTGCGGGTTTACCTGAGCACATGTGAGACACGAGTCTAAAATCAGTTTTGCTGTTTTGTGTACATCTGCAATGCAATACAATTGATTAATAACTTGTACTACTTTTGCACAACTTGTATGTGACAGTCCATGCTAATGTCTAATAAGGACTATTAGTCCTAATTTTGGTAAGGCTATTCTTCCTTTCTCATCTCTTAAGAGCCCATCTTTGTCTGGAGCACAGTTATGTTTACTCCAGTGCTCTAAATCAACTTGTGTAGGTTGACTCTGCAAAATTTTAATGTCAATGTCAGGAACATTAGTCACATGCATAGTCATAGCTATCTGTGTTTTGTCACCCATATTAAATGGTGATTTTATCTGGGCTTTGGCTGCTTCTTTTGCAACTTCATCAGCTCTCCTATTTCCTACAGCCTGTTCTTCCTCACCTGTTGCGTGACCTTTTACCTTTACTATGGCCACTTCGGCAGGTAGCTGTACTGCTTTGGTTAACTGTCCTATCAGGTTTGAATGTGCTATGGGTTTCCCATCTGCAGTTTTGAAATCTCTTGCTTCCCAAGTTTTGGCAAAGTGGTGTACCACTCCCCATGCATATTTGGAATCAGTATAAATAGTTACTCTTTTTCCTTCCATCAGCTCACATGCTCTTATTAATGCTACTAATTCTGCAGCTTGAGCTGAGTTAAAATCTAAAGCAAATGATTCAATTATTTCCCCAGTCTCAGACACCACAGCATAGCCACAAAGGTAGACCCCATCAGCAGGTTTTGAACATGATCCATCAACATATAGATGTTCCCCCCCATCCAGGGGCGAATCCAAAAGATCGGCCCTGGAAGAACATGAGGAAGTTAGTTCAATTATGCAATCATGCTCTGTGACATTATCTACCATGTCAGCCATTCCTAACACACCCAACAGTGCCGGGTTAATGGACGCTGTAGGTTGGATCGTTAGATTTTTAGTTGCCAGCAGTGTTGCCTCGTAACCTGAGCGTCGTTGCGCTGTCATGTGTTGTGTTTGCATATTGTGTAAAATTGCGCCTACCTGATGTGACGTATACAATATCAAAGGGTGTGACAAAACCATTCTCTCAGCCATCTGTACAACCAGGGCAGCTGCAGCCACAGCACGAAGACATGCTGGCATACCTGTAACAATGTTGTCCAATTTCTTAGAAAGGTACGCTAATGGTCTGTATGTGGAACCATGCTGTTGCAGCAGGACACCTATGGCCACCCCCTCAGTTTCACGGACATGCAAATGAAAGTCTTTGCTGTAGTCTGGTAGGCCCAAAGCTGGGGCCTTGGTGATCGCCTGCTTCAACGCAGTAAAGTTCAGTTCTGCCTCCTCAGTCCAGTTCAAAAGCGTGCTTGGTGGAGCTTTGTGATCAATCAGGCTTCTCAGGTGCCTGTCATGCACTGCACAGTCAGGTATCCAGGATCTGCAATAGTTAATCAGTCCCAGGAAGCTTTGGAGCTGTTGTATAGTTCGTGGAGACTTCATCTTCCTGATCAGCTGGACCCTGTCTGTAGAAATAGCTCTCAGACCTGGCATGATGATGTGTCCCAAATAGGTCACTTTGGATTGGACCCATTGGAGCTTGTCTTTGGAGGCCTTGAATCCTGCTTGAGCGAGCACATTGCATACAATGATAGAGGCTTTTTCACAATCGCTTTGTGTTTCACCTGTTATCAAAATGTCATCTGTGTATTGGAGAACGCAGACTGTAGAGGGTAGATCAGTCATCTTTGCCAATGTCCTCTGTACTGCCGCCGAGAAAACTGCGGGACTGTCCACATAGCCCTGTGCCAAGCGTGTCCAGGAAAATTGTTGACCTTGGAAGGTGAACGCTAGTAGAGGCTGAGTGTCTGGATGTACAGGCACAGAGAAAAAGGCTGCACACAAATCAATGACTGTGAAATATTTGTGCGTACATGGAATAGAATTAATCACAGTCGGTACATCAGGCACAATTGGAGCTAATGGTGTTATCAATTGATTTATAGCTCTTAAATCTTGAGTTAAACGGCATGTTTTACCATCTGCTTTAACTATGGGATTAATTGGCGTGTTGTAAGGTGAGTGTATCGGTACGAGGACACCCTGCTGGACAAAATTCTCAATCAATGGCTTTATGCCCAGTTCCTTATCTTTATACAAAGGATATTGCTTAATATAGACAGGTTTATTAGTTTTCAATTTTGCTTTGTATGGTTCCATGTCTATAAATCCTGTGTCATCTTTATACTGTGACCATAATGCAGGGTCTACCAGAGTTTCAACCGCTGGTGGTATGTCAGACCTGGGCTTACATGTGGCTGGTTCTGCTTTGCTGTCTTCCCAATCCGGCAATGGGTTCACAGAGACCTGTAAGCTAGACAGGAAAGAGAACGAGACCAAATCATCAGTGAATTTAATGTCCATATTTAATTTGTGCATCAAATCTCGTCCTAACAAATTTAATGGAGCTCCTGGAATGATTGTGAATTTGTGAAAGAATGGAATTAATCCAGGAGCCCTTACCTCTAGAGGAGGCGTTACAGGACATTGAATGTCAGTTCCTGAAATTCCTACAGAGTTTACTATTTGACTAGAAAGAGGACCCTCATAATGTGCAGCAGTCATTGAAGTTGCGTCAGCTCCAGAATCTAGGAGGAACGTCTGTGGTTGACCGTGTACTAACAATGTAACATATGGCAAATCTTTATTGTTATTAGTAAATGTGAGGGTCGTCATAGATACATTGGAACTGACTTCACTCTGTAGGCATCCCTATTGTGGTCCTTGAGGCTTGTGCCAAGAAGTAGGATAAGGGGAGTTGAATCTTTCTCTGTCTCTCTGCTGAGAGTGATCTATTCTTGGCTTCCACTGAACTGAATCTCCCTGAGGACGATTCTGACTTCTCCCTTTTCTGCAATTTCTTTGGACATGACCTTCCTTTCCACAGAGATAACAAACTATTCTTAATCTTTTTTGGAACACTTGATCTGTGTTTCAGTTCTGCTTTTAGGTCATGTTCACCTCTCTGTGGCTTTTGCCCAGTGAACATAGCAGTTTCAGTTTTGACCACAAACCCTCCAGAAATATCTAGTTCCCTAACTCGCTTCCCTAATGCTTCTATGGTCATTTCTAACAAGTTAGTTGTTGTGATTCTAATCAGTTGTGCTTGTTTTCCATGCATATTATTCAGAAATGTGTTGATGAATAACGCCTTTAAGTTATCATCAAGTGGGAGTTTAGATTCCTCCACCCATGCTTTCTTAAATCTCAGATAGAAATCTGAAGCCGTTTCTTTAGACTTCTGCTTTGTGTTTGCAGCAAATGATAAATCTTGTTTATTGCCTAGACGCTTCTCTAGGAATGCTCTCAACTCCTTAAAGAAAGAAGTATGATTTTCCTGTTTTTCCCAGAAAAATACATGTGGCGATGCTGCCGTAGCTGAGCCCGATATATGATCATTTTCATACGCCAGTGTTTTGCATTCACTAATCAGAATTTCCTCAGTGACATCTCCTTCCAGTGTCCTTGCCAGAACTGCTCTGTAATCTGCACCTGTAAAAGGAGCATACTTTGTGTGTGATTGCAGAATAGTTACAAATTTACTAGGATTCTGTGGAGAAGGCAAACTTTTACAGATTGCTTCCATATCTGTCATTTTTACTGGTTTCACCCCTATCGCATTTCCCGATCTCATCCACACCATTGCACTCTGAGTTTTGGGAGTTTCCTTTGTCTCTACCTTTGTCTCTTTGAAAGTACCTGACTTTTCAGTAACATGACTGTTGCGCGGTGGCGCTGTGGGTAGGCGAGGAGTGCAGAAGGGCGGTGGCTTGTCTTGTGGAAAGCTGTTTTGCTTAGCCACAAAGGCAAGTACCTTTTTCTTTTCTGGTCCTTGATCCCAGACCTTTTTCAGATCCTTCTAAACATTATAACTTTTAGTCATATATTTATAATCCCAAGTGGGATCGCCCCACCCCTCAAAAATTAGACTTTTAGCTAATTCCATACCCTCATCAGTGAATGAACCCTCTCTCGGATACGGAGTTTCAATTTGTGGTTGCATACTCTCTGACCATCCTGCTATGTCACTTACAAAAGGTTCCGTATAAAACCCTTGATTGTTTCTGAACATAAAATCAATTGGTGTCTCTTCTGGTAATGGTCTTGACTTTGAACCCCCCATCTTCCACTTAATAGCAGCGCAAATTATAGTGTTTAGGCAGTGATAAGCAAGCAAATTTGCAATTCAAAATTCTTCTATACTCTTTTGCCCAACCTTAACTGTGATTCCATGTATTGTATTGTGACCTTGGGTGATTTTTCTAGGTTTTGACTTACACAAAGCTTTCGCCCTGATCGTCACTAGATCACCTTCTTTTGTTTGGGTGTTTCCTATAGTTTTGGGCTCTCGCCAAACCAAGTTCGGGTCGCCCCTAAAACACCTTTCTTTTGGGTCACAATATTTCAACATGTAATAACAATTGTTAATTGATTTCCACAATATGGATTTTAATTAAATTTCACTCCCCAAATTAAATCAATTTCCGCGATGGTTCAAATACTTAGAATTCGCAATACGCAACCGTGATCAAAAGTACAGTGTGGCCAGTACTGCACATCCAATCACTCTACGCTAATAGTCAATTGACTACTGTTGCCAGCCGTAGTGTAACAACAATGGAAAGCTTAATTCCACTAGCAATTAGTGATTACAACTCCTTCCCGTGTCTTTACGGGGAACGCGGGATAATTTTTACATTAATCCCCTACTAGGATCCTACAGAGGGTAAGCGCTATATTTCTTTTAAGAAATATACGAAAACACTTACCCCCTTTTTTATGTAGGTCCGCCTGATTCACCGGTGCGTCTTTTTCTCTTGATCTCCTGATCTCGGGATGTTTCACTCCCTGGTTCTTAGGAGATTCCCCCCTTTCGCGGACGAGCCCCCAGCTGTAAGAATAAATTGTATATTCTTGCCTTCGAGATCATAAATATTATTTTGGTTCAGGTTGGGTTATCTGAGCAGAGAAGAGCAGGTACCCGGGAACCAAGAATGAGTCACACAAGTGGTGTAGTTCATTCTAAGCTCAACTTTATTGTACAAGGGGTGCTACTTTTATAGGGAAATGAAACAACGTAATGTCTGGCAGATATTTAGCTGATCAAGCATAACACACTGCATTGAGCAACACCATGAATATAGAGTAAGGTTCAAAGGAATACATCATACTGTTATCACACAATGTCCTGTATCACAAGATGTGTTCACGTACTCGAGCAGAATCTCACAATTATATAAGTAGGAATGAAAACCCAAAAGCTTACAGCACCTGGTATTCCCAGGCGGTCTCCCATCCAAGCACTAACCAGGCCAATACCTGCTAAGATTAAGAGATCGGGCATTGGCTCTTTTTTTTTAAGATTATTATATAATTAGTAATAAATTTCCAATAATATTAGAGCACCTGGTATTACCAGGGGGTCTCCCATCCAAACACTACACAGGTCCATGACTGCTAAGATTCAAAGAATGGGCATTGACTCTTTTTTTTTCAAGATTATTATATAATTTGTGAAAAATTTCCAAAAATCTTAAAGCAACTGGTATTACCAGGGGGTCTCCCATCCAATTACTAACCAGGCCCAAACCTGCTTAGCTTCCGAGCTCAGACATGATCTGGCATAGCCAGGGTGGTATGGCCATAAGCGAAGAGTGCTGCAAAGAGAGAGCTATTTAAAGATCAGCCAATCTAATCGCCGGTACATTATACAGGACCAAACCTGCTTAGCTTCCGAGAGCAGACGAGATCAGGCATAGCCAGGTTGTTACGGTCGCAAGCGAAGGATACTGCAAAGAGAGGACTATTTAAAGATCAGCCAATCAAATCGCCCATACATTATATAAGTAGGAATGAAAACCCAAAAGCTTACAGCACCTGGTATTCCGAGGCGGTCTCCCATCCAAGCACTAACCAGGCCAATACCTGCTAAGATTAAGAGATCGGGCATTGGCTCTTTTTTTAAGATTATTATATAATTAGTAATAAATTTCCAATAATATTAGAGCACCTGGTATTACCAGGGGGTCTCCCATCCAAACACTACACAGGTCCATGACTGCTAATATTCAAAGAATGGGCATTGACTCTTTTTTTTTCAAGATTATTATGTAATTTGTGAAAAATTTACAAAAATCTTAAAGCAACTGGTATTACCAGGGGGTCTCCCATCCAATTACTAACCAGGCCCAAACCTGCTTAGCTTTCAAGCTCAGACATGATCTGGCATAGCCAGGGTGGTATGGCCATAAGCGAAGACTGCTGCAAAGAGAGAGCTATTTAAAGATCAGCCAATCTAATCGCCGGTACATTATACAGGACCAAACCTGCTTAGCTTCCGAGAGCAGACGAGATCAGGCATAGCCAGGTTGTTACGGTCGCAAGCGAAGGATACTGCAAAGAGAGGACTATTTAAAGATCAGCCAATCAAATCGCCCATACATTATATAAGTAGGAATGAAAACCCAAAAGCTTACAGCACCTGGTATTCCCAGGCGGTCTCCCATCCAAGCACTAACCAGGCCAATACCTGCTAAGATTAAGAGATCGGGCATTGGCTCTTTTTTTTAAGATTATTATATAATTAGTAATAAATTTCCAATAATATTAGAGCACCTGGTATTACCAGGGGGTCTCCCATCCAAACACTACACAGGTCCATGACTGCTAAGATTCAAAGAATGGGCATTGACTCTTTTTTTTTTCAAGATTATTATATAATTTGTGAAAAATTTACAAAAATCTTAAAGCAACTGGTATTACCAGGGGGTCTCCCATCCAATTACTAACCAGGCCCAAACCTGCTTAGCTTCCGAGCTCAGACATGATCTGGCATAGCCAGAGTGGTATGGCCATAAGCGAAGACTGCTGCAAAGAGAGAGCTATTTAAAGATCAGCCAATCTAATCGCCGGTACATTATACAGGACCAAACCTGCTTAGCTTCCGAGAGCAGACGAGATCAGGCATAGCCAGGTTGTTACGGTCGCAAGCGAAGGATACTGCAAAGAGAGGACTATTTAAAGATCAGCCAATCAAATCGCCCATACATTATATAAGTAGGAATGAAAACCCAAAAGCTTACAGCACCTGGTATTCCGAGGCGGTCTCCCATCCAAGCACTAACCAGGCCAATACCTGCTAAGATTAAGAGATCGGGCATTGGCTCTTTTTTTAAGATTATTATATAATTAGTAATAAATTTCCAATAATATTAGAGCACCTGGTATTACCAGGGGGTCTCCCATCCAAACACTACACAGGTCCATGACTGCTAAGATTCAAAGAATGGGCATTGACTCTTTTTTTTTTCAAGATTATTATATAATTTGTGAAAAATTTACAAAAATCTTAAAGCAACTGGTATTACCAGGGGGTCTCCCATCCAATTACTAACCAGGCCCAAACCTGCTTAGCTTTCGAGCTCAGACATGATCTGGCATAGCCAGGGTGGTATGGCCATAAGCGAAGACTGCTGCAAAGAGAGAGCTATTTAAAGATCAGCCAATCTAATCGCCGGTACATTATATAAGTAGGAAAGAAAACCCTAAAGCTTAAAGCACCTGGTATTCCCAGGCGGTCTCCCATCCAAGCACTAAACAGGTCCATACCTCCTAAGATTCAAAGATTGGGCATTTACTCTTTTTTTTTTTTTTTTTTTTTGCAAGATTATTATGTAATTAGTAAAAATTGCCAAAAATATTACAGCAACTGGTATTTCCCGGCCGTCTTCCATCCAAGTACTAACCAGGCAAAACCTGCTATTATTCAGAGATCGGGCATTGACTTTTTTTTTTTTTTTCAAGATTATTATATAATTTGTGAAAAATTTCCAAAAATCTTAAAGCAACTGGTATTACCACAGTGTCTCCCATCCAATTACTAACCAGGCCCATACCTGCTAAGATTCAGATATGGGGCATTGACTCCTTTCTTTTTTTCTTGCAAGATTATTATATAATTTGTGAAAAATTTCCAAAAATCTTAAAGCAACTGGTATTACCAGGGGGTCTCCCATCCAATTACTAACCAGGCCGAAACCTGCTTAGCTTCCGAGCTCAGACATGATCTGGCATAGCCAGGGTGGAATGGCCATAAGCGAAGACTGCTGCAGAGAGAGAGCTATTTAAAGATCAGCCAATCTAATCGCCGGTACATTATACAGGACCAAACCTGCTTAGCTTCCGAGCTCAGACATGATCTGGCATAGCGAGGGTGGTATGGCCATAAGCGAAGACTGCTGCAAAGAGAGAGCTATTTAAAGATCAGTCAATCTAATCGCCGGTACATTATATAAGTAGGAAAGAAAACCCTAAAGCTTAAAGCACCTGGTATTCCCAGGCGGTCTCCCATCCAAGCACTAACCAGGCCAATAACTGCTAAGATTAAGAGATCGGGCATTGACTCTTTTTTTTTTTTTTTTTTTTTTTTTTTTTAAAGATTATTATATAATTAGTAATAAATTTCCAATAATATTAGAGCACCTGGTTTTCCGAGGCGGTCTCCCATCCAAACACTAAACAGGTCCATAGCTGCTAAGATTCAAAGATTGGGCATTTACTCTTTTTTTTTTTTTTTTTTTGCAAGATTATTATGTAATTAGTAAAAATTGCCAAAAATATTACAGCAACTGGTATTTCCCGGCCGTCTTCCATCCAAGTACTAACCAGGCAAAACCTGCTATTATTCAGAGATCGGGCATTGACTTTTTTTTTTTTTTTTTCAAGATTATTATATAATTTGTGAAAAATTTCCAAAAATCTTAAAGCAACTGGTATTACCACAGTGTCTCCCATCCAATTACTAACCAGGCCCATACCTGCTAAGATTCAGATATGGGGCATTGACTCCTTTCTTTTTTTCTTGCAAGATTATTATATAATTTGTGAAAAATTTCCAAAAATCTTAAAGCAACTGGTATTACCAGGGGGTCTCCCATCCAATTACTAACCAGGCCCATACCTGCTAAGATTCAGATATGGGGCATTGACTCCTTTCTTTTTTTCTTGCAAGATTATTATATAATTTGTGAAAAATTTCCAAAAATCTTAAAGCAACTGGTATTACCAGGGGGTCTCCCATCCAATTACTAACCAGGCCGAAACCTGCTTAGTTTCCGAGCTCAGACATGATCTGGCATAGCCAGGGTGGTATGGCCATAAGCGAAGACTGCTGCAAAGAGAGAGCTATTTAAAGATCAGTCAATCTAATCGCCGGTACATTATATAAGTAGGAAAGAAAACCCTAAAGCTTAAAGCACCTGGTATTCCCAGGCGGTCTCCCATCCAAGCACTAACCAGGCCAATACCTGCTAAGATTAAGAGATCGGGCATTGACTCTTTTTTTTTTTTTTTTTTTTTTAAGATTATTATATAATTAGTAATAAATTTCCAATAATATTAGAGCACCTGGTATTCCGAGGTGGTCTCCCATCCAGACACTAAACAGGTCCATGACTGCTAAGATTCAAAGAATGGGCATTGACTCTTTTTTTTTTTCAAGATTATTATATAATTTGTGAAAAATTTACAAAAATCTTAAAGCAACTGGTATTACCAGGGGGTCTCCCATCCAATTACTAACCAGGCCCAAACCTGCTTAGCTTCCGAGCTCAGACATGATCTGGCATAGCCAGGGTGGTATGGCCATAAGCGAAGACTGCTGCAAAGAGAGAGCTATTTAAAGATCAGCCAATCTAATCGCCGGTACATTATACAGGACCAAACCTGCTTAGCTTCCGAGAGCAGACGAGATCAGGCATAGCCAGGTTGTTACGGTCGCAAGCGAAGGATACTGCAAAGAGAGGACTATTTAAAGATCAGCCAATCAAATCGCCCATACATTATATAAGTAGGAATGAAAACCCAAAAGCTTACAGCACCTGGTATTCCCAGGCGGTCTCCCATCCAAGCACTAACCAGGCCAATACCTGCTAAGATTAAGAGATCGGGCATTGGCTCTTTTTTTTTAAGATTATTATATAATTAGTAATAAATTTCCAATAATATTAGAGCACCTGGTATTACCAGGGGGTCTCCCATCCAAACACTACACAGGTCCATGACTGCTAAGATTCAAAGAATGGGCATTGACTCTTTTTTTTTTTCAAAATTATTATATAATTTGTGAAAAATTTACAAAAATCTTAAAGCAACTGGTATTACCAGGGGGTCTCCCATCCAATTACTAACCAGGCCCAAACCTGCTTAGCTTCCGAGCTCAGACATGATCTGGCATAGCCAGGGTGGTATGGCCATAAGCGAAGACTGCTGCAAAGAGAGAGCTATTTAAAGATCAGCCAATCTAATCGCCGGTACATTATACAGGACCAAACCTGCTTAGCTTCCGAGAGCAGACGAGATCAGGCATAGCCAGGTTGTTTCGGTCGCAAGCGAAGGATACTGCAAAGAGAGGACTATTTAAAGATCAGCCAATCAAATCGCCCATACATTATATAAGTAGGAATGAAAACCCAAAAGCTTACAGCACCTGGTATTCCGAGGCGGTCTCCCATCCAAGCACTAACCAGGCCAATACCTGCTAAGATTAAGAGATCGGGCATTGGCTCTTTTTTTAAGATTATTATATAATTAGTAATAAATTTCCAATAATATTAGAGCACCTGGTATTACCAGGGGGTCTCCCATCCAAACACTACACAGGTCCATGACTGCTAAGATTCAAAGAATGGGCATTGACTCTTTTTTTTTTCAAGATTATTATATAATTTGTGAAAAATTTACAAAAATCTTAAAGCAACTGGTATTACCAGGGGGTCTCCCATCCAATTACTAACCAGGCCCAAACCTGCTTAGCTTCCGAGCTCAGACATGATCTGGCATAGCCAGGGTGGTATGGCCATAAGCAAAGACTGCTGCAAAGAGAGAGCTATTTAAAGATCAGCCAATCTAATCGCCGGTACATTATACAGGACCAAACCTGCTTAGCTTCCGAGAGCAGACGAGATCAGGCATAGCCAGGTTGTTACGGTCGCAAGCGAAGGATACTGCAAAGAGAGGACTATTTAAAGATCAGCCAATCAAATCGCCCATACATTATATAAGTAGGAATGAAAACCCAAAAGCTTACAGCACCTGGTATTCCGAGGCGGTCTCCCATCCAAGCACTAACCAGGCCAATACCTGCTAAGATTAAGAGATCGGGCATTGGCTCTTTTTTTAAGATTATTATATAATTAGTAATAAATTTCCAATAATATTAGAGCACCTGGTATTACCAGGGGGTCTCCCATCCAAACACTACACAGGTCCATGACTGCTAAGATTCAAAGAATGGGCATTGACTCTTTTTTTTTTTCAAAATTATTATATAATTTGTGAAAAATTTACAAAAATCTTAATGCAACTGGTATTACCAGGGGGTCTCCCATCCAATTACTAACCAGGCCCAAACCTGCTTAGCTTCCGAGCTCAGACATGATCTGGCATAGCCAGGGTGGTATGGCCATAAGCGAAGACTGCTGCAAAGAGAGAGCTATTTAAAGATCAGCCAATCTAATCGCCGGTACATTATACAGGACCAAACCTGCTTAGCTTCCGAGAGCAGACGAGATCAGGCATAGCCAGGTTGTTACGGTCGCAAGCGAAGGATACTGCAAAGAGAGGACTATTTAAAGATCAGCCAATCAAATCGCCCATACATTATATAAGTAGGAATGAAAACCCAAAAGCTTACAGCACCTGGTATTCCGAGGCGGTCTCCCATCCAAGCACTAACCAGGCCAATACCTGCTAAGATTAAGAGATCGGGCATTGGCTCTTTTTTTAAGATTATTATATAATTAGTAATAAATTTCCAATAATATTAGAGCACCTGGTATTACCAGGGGGTCTCCCATCCAAACACTACACAGGTCCATGACTGCTAAGATTCAAAGAATGGGCATTGACTCTTTTTTTTTTCAAGATTATTATATAATTTGTGAAAAATTTACAAAAATCTTAAAGCAACTGGTATTACCAGGGGGTCTCCCATCCAATTACTAACCAGGCCCAAACCTGCTTAGCTTTCGAGCTCAGACATGATCTGGCATAGCCAGGGTGGTATGGCCATAAGCGAAGACTGCTGCAAAGAGAGAGCTATTTAAAGATCAGCCAATCTAATCGCCGGTACATTATACAGGACCAAACCTGCTTAGCTTCCGAGAGCAGACGAGATCAGGCATAGCCAGGTTGTTACGGTCGCAAGCGAAGGATACTGCAAAGAGAGGACTATTTAAAGATCAGCCAATCAAATCGCCCATACATTATATAAGTAGGAATGAAAACCCAAAAGCTTACAGCACCTGGTATTCCCAGGCGGTCTCCCATCCAAGCACTAACCAGGCCAATACCTGCTAAGATTAAGAGATCGGGCATTGGCTCTTTTTTTTAAGTTTATTATATAATAAGTAATAAATTTCCAATAATATTAGAGCACCTGGTATTACCAGGGGGTCTCCCATCCAAACACTACACAGGTCCATGACTGCTAAGATTCAAAGAATGGGCATTGACTCTTTTTTTTTTTCAAGATTATTATATAATTTGTGAAAAATTTACAAAAATCTTAAAGCAACTGGTATTACCAGGGGGTCTCCCATCCAATTACTAACCAGGCCCAAACCTGCTTAGCTTCCGAGCTCAGACATGATCTGGCATAGCCAGGGTGGTATGGCCATAAGCAAAGACTGCTGCAAAGAGAGAGCTATTTAAAGATCAGCCAATCTAATCGCCGGTACATTATACAGGACCAAACCTGCTTAGCTTCCGAGAGCAGACGAGATCAGGCATAGCCAGGTTGTTACGGTCGCAAGCGAAGGATACTGCAAAGAGAGGACTATTTAAAGATCAGCCAATCAAATCGCCCATACATTATATAAGTAGGAATGAAAACCCAAAAGCTTACAGCACCTGGTATTCCGAGGCGGTCTCCCATCCAAGCACTAACCAGGCCAATACCTGCTAAGATTAAGAGATCGGGCATTGGCTCTTTTTTTAAGATTATTATATAATTAGTAATAAATTTCCAATAATATTAGAGCACCTGGTATTACCAGGGGGTCTCCCATCCAAACACTACACAGGTCCATGACTGCTAAGATTCAAAGAATGGGCATTGACTCTTTTTTTTTTCAAGATTATTATATAATTTGTGAAAAATTTACAAAAATCTTAAAGCAACTGGTATTACCAGGGGGTCTCCCATCCAATTACTAACCAGGCCCAAACCTGCTTAGCTTTCGAGCTCAGACATGATCTGGCATAGCCAGGGTGGTATGGCCATAAGCGAAGACTGCTGCAAAGAGAGAGCTATTTAAAGATCAGCCAATCTAATCGCCGGTACATTATATAAGTAGGAAAGAAAACCCTAAAGCTTAAAGCACCTGGTATTCCCAGGCGGTCTCCCATCCAAGTACTAAACAGGTCCATACCTCCTAAGATTCAAAGATTGGGCATTTACTCTTTTTTTTTTTTTTTTTTTGCAAGATTATTATGTAATTAGTAAAAATTGCCAAAAATATTACAGCAACTGGTATTTCCCGGCCGTCTTCCATCCAAGTACTAACCAGGCAAAACCTGCTATTATTCAGAGATCGGGCATTGACTTTTTTTTTTTTTTTTTCAAGATTATTATATAATTTGTGAAAAATTTCCAAAAATCTTAAAGCAACTGGTATTACCACAGTGTCTCCCATCCAATTACTAACCAGGCCCATACCTGCTAAGATTCAGATATGGGGCATTGACTCCTTTCTTTTTTTCTTGCAAGATTATTATATAATTTGTGAAAAATTTCCAAAAATCTTAAAGCAACTGGTATTACCAGGGGGTCTCCCATCCAATTACGAACCAGGCCGAAACCTGCTTAGCTTCCGAGCTCAGACATGATCTGGCATAGCCAGGGTGGAATGGCCATAAGCGAAGACTGCTGCAGAGAGAGAGCTATTTAAAGATCAGCCAATCTAATCGCCGGTACATTATACAGGACCAAACCTGCTTAGCTTCCGAGAGCAGACGAGATCAGGCATAGCCAGGTTGTTACGGTCGCAAGCGAAGGATACTGCAAAGAGAGGACTATTTAAAGATCAGCCAATCAAATCGCCCATACATTATATAAGTAGGAATGAAAATCCAAAAGCTTACAGCACCTGGTATTCCGAGGCGGTCTCCCATCCAAGCACTAACCAGGCCAATACCTGCTAAGATTAAGAGATCGGGCATTGGCTCTTTTTTTTAAGATTATTATATAATTAGTAATAAATTTCCAATAATATTAGAGCACCTGGTATTACCAGGGGGTCTCCCATCCAAACACTACACAGGTCCATGACTGCTAAGATTCAAAGAATGGGCATTGACTCTTTTTTTTTTCAAGATTATTATATAATTTGTGAAAAATTTACAAAAATCTTAAAGCAACTGGTATTACCAGGGGGTCTCCCATCCAATAACTAACCAGGCCCAAACCTGCTTAGCTTCCGAGCTGAGACATGATCTGGCATAGCCAGGGTGGTATGGCCATAAGCGAAGACTGCTGCAAAGAGAGAGCTATTTAAAGATCAGCCAATCTAATCGCCGGTACATTATATAAGTAGGAAAGAAAACCCTAAAGCTTAAAGCACCTGGTATTCCCAGGCGGTCTCCCATCCAAGCACTAACCAGGCCAATACCTGCTAAGATTAAGAGATCGGGCATTGACTCTTTTTTTTTTAAGATTATTATATAATTAGTAATAAATTTCCAATAATATTAGAGCACCTGGTTTTCCGAGGCGGTCTCCCATCCAAGCACTAAACAGGTCCATACCTCCTAAGATTCAAAGATTGGGCATTTACTCTTTTTTTTTTTTTTTTTTTTTGCAAGATTATTATGTAATTAGTAAAAATTGCCAAAAAAATTACAGCAACTGGTATTTCCCGGCCGTCTATCATCCAAGTACTAACCAGGCAAAACCTGCTATTATTCAGAGATCGGGCATTGACTTTATTTTTTTTTTTCAAGATTATTATATAATTTGTGAAAAATTTCCAAAAATCTTAAAGCAACTGGTATTACCAGGGTGTCTCCCATCCAATTACTAACCAGGCCCATACCTGCTAAGATTCAGATATGGGGCATTGACTCCTTTCTTTTTTTCTTGCAAGATTATTATATAATTTGTGAAAAATTTCCAAAAATCTTAAAGCAACTGGTATTACCAGGGGGTCTCCCATCCAATTACTAACCAGGCCGAAACCTGCTTAGTTTCCGAGCTCAGACATGATCTGGCATAGCCAGGGTGGTATGGCCATAAGCGAAGACTGCTGCAAAGAGAGAGCTATTTAAAGATCAGTCAATCTAATCGCCGGTACATTATATAAGTAGGAAAGAAAACCCTAAAGCTTAAAGCACCTGGTATTCCCAGGCGGTCTCCCATCCAAGCACTAACCAGGCCAATACCTGCTAAGATTAAGAGATCGGGCATTGACTCTTTTTTTTTTTTTTTTTTTTTTTAAGATTATTATATAATTAGTAATAAATTTCCAATAATATTAGAGCACCTGGTATTCCGAGGTGGTCTCCCATCCAGACACTAAACAGGTCCATGACTGCTAAGATTCAAAGAATGGGCATTGACTCTTTTTTTTTTTCAAGATTATTATATAATTTGTGAAAAATTTACAAAAATCTTAAAGCAACTGGTATTACCAGGGGGTCTCCCATCCAATTACTAACCAGGCCCAAACCTGCTTAGCTTCCGAGCTCAGACATGATCTGGCATAGCCAGGGTGGTATGGCCATAAGCGAAGACTGCTGCAAAGAGAGAGCTATTTAAAGATCAGCCAATCTAATCGCCGGTACATTATACAGGACCAAACCTGCTTAGCTTCCAAAAGCAGACGAGATCAGGCATAGCCAGGTTGTTACGGTCGCAAGCGAAGGATACTGCAAAGAGAGGACTATTTAAAGATCAGCCAATCAAATCGCCCATACATTATATAAGTAGGAATGAAAACCCAAAAGCTTACAGCACCTGGTATTCCGAGGCGGTCTCCCATCCAAGCACTAACCAGGCCAATACCTGCTAAGATTAAGAGATCGGGCATTGGCTCTTTTTTTAAGATTATTATATAATTAGTAATAAATTTCCAATAATATTAGAGCACCTGGTATTACCAGGGGGTCTCCCATCCAAACACTACACAGGTCCATGACTGCTAAGATTCAAAGAATGGGCATTGACTCTTTTTTTTTCCAAGATTATTATATAATTTGTGAAAAATTTACAAAAATCTTAAAGCAACTGGTATTACCAGGGGGTCTCCCATCCAATTACTAACCAGGCCCAAACCTGCTTAGCTTTCGAGCTCAGACATGATCTGGCATAGCCAGGGTGGTATGGCCATAAGCGAAGACTGTTGCAAAGAGAGAGCTATTTAAAGATCAGCCAATCTAATCGCCGGTACATTATATAAGTAGGAAAGAAAACCCTAAAGCTTAAAGCACCTGGTATTCCCAGGCGGTCTCCCATCCAAGTACTAAACAGGTCCATACCTCCTAAGATTCAAAGATTGGGCATTTACTCTTTTTTTTTTTTTTTTTTTGCAAGATTATTATGTAATTAGTAAAAATTGCCAAAAATATTACAGCAACTGGTATTTCCCGGCCGTCTTCCATCCAAGTACTAACCAGGCAAAACCTGCTATTATTCAGAGATCGGGCATTGACTTTTTTTTTTTTTTTTCAAGATTATTATATAATTTGTGAAAAATTTCCAAAAATCTTAAAGCAACTGGTATTACCACAGTGTCTCCCATCCAATTACTAACCAGGCCCATACCTGCTAAGATTCAGATATGGGGCATTGACTCCTTTCTTTTTTTCTTGCAAGATTATTATATAATTTGTGAAAAATTTCCAAAAATCTTAAAGCAACTGGTATTACCAGGGGGTCTCCCATCCAATTACTAACCAGGCCGAAACCTGCTTAGCTTCCGAGCTCAGACATGATCTGGCATAGCCAGGGTGGAATGGCCATAAGCGAAGACTGCTGCAGAGAGAGAGCTATTTAAAGATCAGCCAATCTAATCGCCGGTACATTATACAGGACCAAACCTGCTTAGCTTCCGAGCTCAGACATGATCTGGCATAGCGAGGGTGGTATGGCCATAAGCGAAGACTGCTGCAAAGAGAGAGCTATTTAAAGATCAGTCAATCTAATCGCCGGTACATTATATAAGTAGGAAAGAAAACCCTAAAGCTTAAAGCACCTGGTATTCCCAGGCGGTCTCCCATCCAAGCACTAACCAGGCCAATACCTGCTAAGATTAAGAGATCGGGCATTGACTCTTTTTTTTTTTTTTTTTTTTTTTTTTTTAAAGATTATTATATAATTAGTAATAAATTTCCAATAATATTAGAGCACCTGGTTTTCCGAGGCGGTCTCCCATCCAAACACTAAACAGGTCCATAGCTGCTAAGATTCAAAGATTGGGCATTGACTCTTCTTGTTTCAAGATAATTATATAATTAGTACAAATTTCCAAAAATATTACAGCAAATGGTATTCCGAGGCGGTCTCCCATCCAAGCACTAAACAGGTCCATACCTCCTAAGATTCAAAGATTGGGCATTTACTCTTTTTTTTTTTTTTTTTTTGCAAGATTATTATGTAATTAGTAAAAATTGCCAAAAATATTACAGCAACTGGTATTTCCCGGCCGTCTTCCATCCAAGTACTAACCAGGCAAAACCTGCTATTATTCAGAGATCGGGCATTGACTTTTTTTTTTTTTTTTTTTCAAGATTATTATATAATTTGTGAAAAATTTCCAAAAATCTTAAAGCAACTGGTATTACCACAGTGTCTCCCATCCAATTACTAACCAGGCCCATACCTGCTAAGATTCAGATATGGGGCATTGACTCCTTTCTTTTTTTCTTGCAAGATTATTATATAATTTGTGAAAAATTTCCAAAAATCTTAAAGCAACTGGTATTACCAGGGGGTCTCCCATCCAATTACTAACCAGGCCCATACCTGCTAAGATTCAGATATGGGGCATTGACTCCTTTCTTTTTTTCTTGCAAGATTATTCTATAATTTGTGAAAAATTTACAAAAATCTTAAAGCAACTGGTATTACCAGGGGGTCTCCCATCCAATTACTAACCAGGCCCAAACCTGCTTAGCTTCCGAGCTCAGACATGATCTGGCATAGCCAGGGTGGTATGGCCATAAGCGAAGACTGCTGCAAAGAGAGAGCTATTTAAAGATCAGCCAATCTAATCGCCGGTACATTATACAGGACCAAACCTGCTTAGCTTCCGAGAGCAGACGAGATCAGGCATAGCCAGGTTGTTACGGTCGCAAGCGAAGGATACTGCAAAGAGAGGACTATTTAAAGATCAGCCAATCAAATCGCCCATACATTATATAAGTAGGAATGAAAACCCAAAAGCTTACAGCACCTGGTATTCCCAGGCGGTCTCCCATCCAAGCACTAACCAGGCCAATACCTGCTAAGATTAAGAGATCGGGCATTGGCTCTTTTTTTAAGATTATTATATAATTAGTAATAAATTTCCAATAATATTAGAGCACCTGGTATTACCAGGGGGTCTCCCATCCAAACACTACACAGGTCCATGACTGCTAAGATTCAAAGAATGGGCATTGACTCTTTTTTTTTTCAAGATTATTATATAATTTGTGAAAAATTTACAAAAATCTTAAAGCAACTGGTATTACCAGGGGGTCTCCCATCCAATTACTAACCAGGCCCAAACCTGCTTAGCTTTCGAGCTCAGACATGATCTGGCATAGCCAGGGTGGTATGGCCATAAGCGAAGACTGCTGCAAAGAGAGAGCTATTTAAAGATCAGCCAATCTAATCGCCGGTACATTATACAGGACCAAACCTGCTTAGCTTCCGAGAGCAGACGAGATCAGGCATAGCCAGGTTGTTACGGTCGCAAGCGAAGGATACTGCAAAGAGAGGACTATTTAAAGATCAGCCAATCAAATCGCCCATACATTATATAAGTAGGAATGAAAACCCAAAAGCTTACAGCACCTGGTATTCCCAGGCGGTCTCCCATCCAAGCACTAACCAGGCCAATACCTGCTAAGATTAAGAGATCGGGCATTGGCTCTTTTTTTTAAGATTATTATATAATAAGTAATAAATTTCCAATAATATTAGAGCACCTGGTATTACCAGGGGGTCTCCCATCCAAACACTACACAGGTCCATGACTGCTAAGATTCAAAGAATGGGCATTGACTCTTTTTTTTTTTCAAGATTATTATATAATTTGTGAAAAATTTACAAAAATCTTAAAGCAACTGGTATTACCAGGGGGTCTCCCATCCAATTACTAACCAGGCCCAAACCTGCTTAGCTTCCGAGCTCAGACATGATCTGGCATAGCCTTTTTTTTTTTTTTTTTTTTTTTTATTAAGAAATTTCAATCAATAAAATACAATAGATTAAACACAATCAATAGAAATTACATAACATTGACTTTACACATCTCTACATTACACATCTTTCCTTTACATAGATAATTTAAAAAACTCTTCCACTTTCTGGCAAACTCCACATTAAATTCTTTAAAACACAACATACTTTTGGGGTAAAAACATCATAAAAAGAGTCTAACATATTTACACCTTTAAAGTAAACATACAGTCTTTCAATATATAATTCTGTTTTTCTTTTAAACACACTCCAAACATCCAACACAATTTTTTCCTTTTTAGCCAAAGTTCTTCTGTCCCATATTGCACTTTTCATTAGCATTACACACAGATTAATGAAACTTTTGTTTTTACACTTTTTTTCCCAACCAAACATGACAACTCTGTTCCATTCCATTATATTTTCATCCCACTCCTCAGTCACATCTTTAATTAAACATTTACATTTCCTTAAAAAGTCGTCCAACTCTCTACAATGTAAAAACATATGTAAAATCCCCTCTTCCTCTTCCTGGCACACTTTACACAGAGCATTTTCTTCCATTCCTATTTTATTTAAAATTACATCAGTAAAAACCACTTTATGCCTTATAAAATACTCCAAACATTCCAATTTAGTTTCCACACATTTCCCCGTCATGTTTCTCCATATACACTCTTTTTTTAAATCTTTGAATTTCTGCACCCAGTATCCATTTACAATCGGCTCTTTAAAAACATCATCTCTAAAAGCACAATAAATCATTTTCACAGTACATTCCTTAAAATCATACATTTTTTCCCCAAACTTCACATGAATGCATTTCTCTTTTGGCTCTCCTTCCATACTTTCTATTCTTTTTATCCACTCTTTAGGTATTGCATTTTTTATGATTTCATATTTATTTTTTATTTCTTGTTCACTGTAATCCTCCTTTGCCTCCTCCATTGCATCTACAATAAATTGTGTCGGTAAAAACCCTTCTTTAAATTCATACAAAACATCTCTCACTCTTGTTATCCCCACATCCATCCATTTCTTTAAAAACAATTCTTTGTCTTGTTTTAAAATGTTTTTGTTTAAAAACAGAGGTTGATTTAAAATGTTTTCTCTCCCATGTGGATCATACTCTACTCTGTCTAAAAATTTTCCCCAGGCACTAAACATTTCCCTATAAAACTCTGGTAAGCACTCTGTCATCCAATTCTTAGTTTTCATCCATAAAATCCCATCCCCCATGTTAAAATCCCCACATTTGTTTAAAAAATATTCCATTGTCTTTTTCTATGCTGCTTTGTGACCATCATCTAGATATTTTTTTACTATTTTAACTCTTAAGCTATTTTTTCTCTGTTCAACATCAATTAATCCCACCCCCCCTTTCCCTACTTCTCCTATTAATGTACTGTATGCAATTCTTGACGGTTTACCATTCCATAAAAAATCTAAAAAACATTTTTTCAACCTTTTCTCCACCCACACTGGCATAGCAGTCACATATAAAACATACCACAACTTTGACACCATTAACACATTTAAAATTAAAACCTTCCCTTTCAAACTTAAAGTCCTCAATTTCCAAAAATTTAACCTTCTTTCAATTCCTCCTACTATTTCTTCCCACATTTTTTCTTTAACATTCCTTTCATCTTTTCCCATTAGAACACCTAAAATCCTTATTTCTTTTGTTTCTTTAAAATGAAAATAATCAGTTAAAACATTTACTCCTCCAAATCTCACATATATTGTTTTTTCTTCATTTAACTTGCCTCCTGATCCCCTACAAAACATCTGTACCACTTCCATTACTTTATTAACACTCTCTATATCCTTAACTATTATTGTTGTATCGTCTGCATATTGAAATATTTTTTCATTTCCCCCACTTCCTTCAATGTTCATCCCTCTTATGTCTTCATCTATTTTAACAGCTAATCCCAATGGTTCTGCAACTAAAGAATATAAAAGCGCCGATAATGGACATCCTTGTCTTATTGACCTAGTAATTTTAAAACATTCTGTTAAAAAACCGTTACACTGTATTCTTGTTATTGCTCCCCTGTATAAAATTGTAATCCACTTGACAAAATTATCCCCAAACCCGTACCTTCTTAAAATTCCAAATAAATAATCATGCTCCACTCTATCAAAGGCCTTTTCAAAATCCAAACTAATAACATATCCTTTTTTGTTTTTTTCTTTCATATATCTTATTCTATCTATTATACTTAAAGTTGTATCTGCTATATCTTTCCCTTTTACTCCATACACTTGATTTGTTTTAATTATGGTTGGCATTACCTCTTTCAATCTATTGGCTAAAACTTTTGTTAAAATTTTCAAATCTGTATTCAGCATTGTAATTGGTCTATAATTTTTTAGGTCTACTTTATCTCCTTTTCTTTTATATATCAACTTTATTAATCCCATCCCCATTCTCTGATTCATTTCCTCTTTTTTAAAAATGTCTTCATATACTTCTTTTAAAATACTAGTTAAAAAATCTTTAAAAACTATATAAAATTCACTCCCCAAACCATCTATACCTGGACTTTTATTTTTGTTTAATTCACTTATTGCTCTTTTTATCTCTTCTTCTCTTATCTCTTCATCACAGTCTTTTTTGTCTACATCTCCTACTGTTGTTTTTATTTGATTTAGTAACTCCAATTTCTCTTCTTCTTTCAACCCCTCAGTACTAAACAGATTTTCATAATATGCTTTTACTTCTTTTAATATTTCCTCATTTGTTTCCACCACTACACCATTTTCCCCTCTTATTTCTTTAATCATTCCAGCTTTCCCTCTTATTTTTTCTAGATCAAAGAAAAACTTTGTACATTTTTCACCCTCCACCGTATATTTAGCTTTACTCCTTAGTCTTGCACCTTCATATTTTTTCTCTTCCATGTCTTTCAATAATCCCTCCAATTCTTTTATTTTTTGTGTATCTTTCCCATTCTCATTTAATTCATTTTCCAATTTTTCTCTTATTTCTCTCTCCTTCTTCCTCTTACACATCTGTATTAATTTGCAATACTTTATTGTGAATTTTTTTACTAAATATTTAACATTTTCCCACCATATCCTTTTATCTTCACTGTACATTTCATTCTCCTTTTCTTTTTCAATAATTTCTTTAATACTTAACACATACTCCTCATTCTTCAAAACCTCTACATTTAAAACCCATACACCTGGCCCTCTTTTCACTGAACTCCAGTCTACTTGTATAAAAAGTGGTTTATGGTCACTTAAGCTTGATTCTACATATTTCATGTTACCAATAAAACCTTCAATGTTCCTTGTACACAAAATAAAATCAATCCTTGTCTTACACATAAAATTCCCTACTAATTGCCTCCTTGAATATTCTTTCTTTTCTTCATTTCTTTCTCTCCATACATCAATCATATTATTTTCTTCCATTAATAATTTCAGTTCTTTTCTTCCTTTATCATTTTTAAAAACCATTCCCTCACCAATTTCTAATTTACTGAAAACTGTATTAAAATCACCCATCATAATAACTTCTTTATGCTTTTTTAAAAAATCTCTTAATACATTAAAATATTCCTTCTTTTCAGTTTCTACAGTCGGTGCATGAATATTAACTACAATAACTTTTTTCTCCTCATACTCCATTTCAACCGCAATACATTTCCCATCTATGTCATTATATATTGTTTTACATGATACCCCACAGTTTTCTTTTATTAAAATCGCAACACCTCTTCCCAGCCTCCCATCACCATTGTTATAAAAAATCTCTCCACTCCACCTTTTTCTTATTTCAGTCATGTACTCTTCCCTCCAGTTAGTTTCTTGTAATAAAATCACATCCTCTCTTTTACACATTTCTTTCACCTTTTCAAATTTTCCTACATTTGAAAGCCCTCTAGCATTAAAAGTAACAATTCTTAAAAGCATAAAACATATAAAAACATGCATAAAACCCATAAACTCAGTCCATCTCCTCCAAACCTTTTAGCAGCTCATACTTATTTGCACACTCAATCCCATCTTCTTTAAGCATTCTTTTTCTTGCAGTATCAAGATTAGGTATTACCTTTACAGATCTTCTTCTTTTTGATGATTTCCCCTGCGTCTCCTCATTTTCTTTTCCTTGTTCACACTCTTTTGTAGCATCATAAATTTCTATCCCGTCCATCTCCTTTTGCACACTGTCCGTCACATCCATCGGTGTACATAAAATTCCCTCCTGTTGTGCATCACTCAGTACTTTATTCCTTTCATCAACCAGTTCCACATTATCCAAAGCATTTTGCAAGCTGTCTGTCAAATCCATCTGTGTCCAAATTCCCCCATCCTGTTGTGTTTGTATGATTGGTTCGGTACACTCTTTCTGTTGTTCTATATCCTTATTTAATTCCAGTCCTTCACCACGTACCCCTTCTCCAACGTCTCGCTGCTCGTTGTCTCTTTCATGCACCTGCCCGCCCACCTGCTGCTGCTCCTCCTCCTCACCCTGCATCCAACACTCACACTTATTTAAAACCAAATTGCACTCCGGGCACGTCACAGCATTGCAATTTCTCGCGAAATGGCCTCTCTCCTCGCATTTATGGCACGTGAACTCCGGGCAGTCCTTCACCACATGGTCTGGGCTCATGCACAGCCGACAAGTCTTAACCTGATGACTGTGCATCACCCGAAAATATTGTGGTCCCTCTGCCGTTTCTATTTTTGTGCTGTAAGGGAGGGAGGCCACCTCCTTCGGGAACCGCGCCTTTACGTATCTCGTCCCATCCTCAATGCTGGTGCCCGGATAAACACGCCGCTTTATTTTTGAAATTGGGGAAACCCCCCAAACCTCCAGTTTATTTAAAATCTCTTCATCAGCAAGGTAGACGGGCAGATGCATGAAAGAGACAACATAATCTCTGTTTTGCAGTTTCTTTATCTCACAGTTCACTCCTTTAATTAACAATCCCTCAGTCAGTTCATCACAAGTTTCTTCTTTTTCCATTGTCAGTTCATATTCCTTTCCTTGTCTTGGCCTCAGTGCTAAGATTTTACCATATCCACATTTGTCCGTCACCGCTTTAATAATATCCACAGCTCTCACTTCACTTACATTCTCCACATTCACAATCACAGTCGCCTCCTTTAAGTATTTCCTTTCACCAATTGTATATCTTGCATCTTGATTTTTACCGTGTCCTGCTCGTTGTCGATACTCCAGTCCAGTGTCGTTTGCCATGCGTCTCTCTCCAGCCAGTCCAGTGTTGTTTGCCATGCGTCGCTCTCCAGCCAATCCAGTGTTGTTTGCCATGCGTCTCTCTCCAGCCAGTCTGGTGTCGTTTGCCAAGCGTTTCTCTCCAGCCAGTCCAGTGTCGTTTGCCATGCGTGTCTCTCCAGCCAGTCCGGTTTCGTTTGCCATGCGTCTCTCTCCAGCCAGTCCAATGTCGTTTGCCAATAATCCATCCATTGTACAAAAACACAAAAAAAGAAAAAAATTAACCACCCTCCAGCCAGCAAGATGCTGCTGTTAGGTGGTTTAAAACTGAAAAACACACAAAAAATAAACTAAAAGTCCAAAAAAAACAACTCACAAAACAAACACTAACAGAAAAATCAAAATGGAGGAGAGCCTTCCTCTCCCAACTGCAGCCAACACTTCCTGTAGCTCTCTAGCGCCCTCAGGTTAGTATGGCCGTAAGCCAAGCAACTGGTATTACCAGGGGGTCTCCCATCCAATTACTAACCAGGCCCAAACCTGCTTAGCTTTCGAGCTCAGACATGATCTGGCATAGCCAGGGTGGTATGGCCATAAGCAAAGACTGCTGCAAAGAGAGAGCTATTTAAAGATCAGCCAATCTAATCGCCGGTACATTATACAGGACCAAACCTGCTTAGCTTCCGAGAGCAGACGAGATCAGGCATAGCCAGGTTGTTACGGTCGCAAGCGAAGGATACTGCAAAGAGAGGACTATTTAAAGATCAGCCAATCAAATCGCCCATACATTATATAAGTAGGAATGAAAACCCAAAAGCTTACAGCACCTGGTATTCCGAGGCGGTCTCCCATCCAAGCACTAACCAGGCCAATACCTGCTAAGATTAAGAGATCGGGCATTGGCTCTTTTTTTAAGATTATTATATAATTAGTAATAAATTTCCAATAATATTAGAGCACCTGGTATTACCAGGGGGTCTCCCATCCAAACACTACACAGGTCCATGACTGCTAAGATTCAAAGAATGGGCATTGACTCTTTTTTTTTTTCAAGATTATTATATAATTTGTGAAAAATTTACAAAAATCTTAAAGCAACTGGTATTACCAGGGGGTCTCCCATCCAATTACTAACCAGGCCCAAACCTGCTTAGCTTTCGAGCTCAGACATGATCTGGCATAGCCAGGGTGGTATGGCCATAAGCGAAGACTGCTGCAAAGAGAGAGCTATTTAAAGATCAGCCAATCTAATCGCCGGTACATTATATAAGTAGGAAAGAAAACCCTAAAGCTTAAAGCACCTGGTATTCCCAGGCGGTCTCCCATCCAAGTACTAAACAGGTCCATACCTCCTAAGATTCAAAGATTGGGCATTTACTCTTTTTTTTTTTTTTTTTTTGCAAGATTATTATGTAATTAGTAAAAATTGCCAAAAATATTACAGCAACTGGTATTTCCCGGCCGTCTTCCATCCAAGTACTAACCAGGCAAAACCTGCTATTATTCAGAGATCGGGCATTGACTTTTTTTTTTTTTTTTCAAGATTATTATATAATTTGTGAAAAATTTCCAAAAATCTTAAAGCAACTGGTATTACCACAGTGTCTCCCATCCAATTACTAACCAGGCCCATACCTGCTAAGATTCAGATATGGGGCATTGACTCCTTTCTTTTTTTCTTGCAAGATTATTATATAATTTGTGAAAAATTTCCAAAAATCTTAAAGCAACTGGTATTACCAGGGGGTCTCCCATCCAATTACGAACCAGGCCGAAACCTGCTTAGCTTCCGAGCTCAGACATGATCTGGCATAGCCAGGGTGGAATGGCCATAAGCGAAGACTGCTGCAGAGAGAGAGCTATTTAAAGATCAGCCAATCTAATCGCCGGTACATTATACAGGACCAAACCTGCTTAGCTTCCGAGAGCAGACGAGATCAGGCATAGCCAGGTTGTTACGGTCGCAAGCGAAGGATACTGCAAAGAGAGGACTATTTAAAGATCAGCCAATCAAATCGCCCATACATTATATAAGTAGGAATGAAAATCCAAAAGCTTACAGCACCTGGTATTCCGAGGCGGTCTCCCATCCAAGCACTAACCAGGCCAATACCTGCTAAGATTAAGAGATCGGGCATTGGCTCTTTTTTTTTTAAGATTATTATATAATTAGTAATAAATTTCCAATAATATTAGAGCACCTGGTATTACCAGGGGGTCTCCCATCCAAACACTACACAGGTCCATGACTGCTAAGATTCAAAGAATGGGCATTGACTCTTTTTTTTTTCAAGATTATTATATAATTTGTGAAAAATTTACAAAAATCTTAAAGCAACTGGTATTACCAGGGGGTCTCCCATCCAATTACTAACCAGGCCCAAACCTGCTTAGCTTCCGAGCTCAGACATGATCTGGCATAGCCAGGGTGGTATGGCCATAAGCGAAGACTGCTGCAAAGAGAGAGCTATTTAAAGATCAGCCAATCTAATCGCCGGTACATTATACAGGACCAAACCTGCTTAGCTTCCGAGAGCAGACGAGATCAGGCATAGCCAGGTTGTTACGGTCGCAAGCGAAGGATACTGCAAAGAGAGGACTATTTAAAGATCAGCCAATCAAATCGCCCATACATTATATAAGTAGGAATGAAAACCCAAAAGCTTACAGCACCTGGTATTCCGAGGCGGTCTCCCATCCAAGCACTAACCAGGCCAATACCTGCTAAGATTAAGAGATCGGGCATTGGCTCTTTTTTTAAGATTATTATATAATTAGTAATAAATTTCCAATAATATTAGAGCACCTGGTATTACCAGGGGGTCTCCCATCCAAACACTACACAGGTCCATGACTGCTAAGATTCAAAGAATGGGCATTGACTCTTTTTTTTTTCAAGATTATTATATAATTTGTGAAAAATTTACAAAAATCTTAAAGCAACTGGTATTACCAGGGGGTCTCCCATCCAATTACTAACCAGGCCCAAACCTGCTTAGCTTTCGAGCTCAGACATGATCTGGCATAGCCAGGGTGGTATGGCCATAAGCGAAGACTGCTGCAAAGAGAGAGCTATTTAAAGATCAGCCAATCTAATCGCCAGTACATTATATAAGTAGGAAAGAAAACCCTAAAGCTTAAAGCACCTGGTATTCCCAGACGGTCTCCCATCCAAGCACTAACCAGGCCAATACCTGCTAAGATTAAGAGATCGGGCATTGACTCTTTTTTTTTTTTTTTTTTTTTTTTTTTTTTTAAAGATTATTATATAATTAATAATAAATTTCCAATAATATTAGAGCACCTGGTTTTCCGAGGCGGTCTCCCATCCAAACACTAAACAGGTCCATAGCTGCTAAGATTCAAAGATTGGGCATTGACTCTTCTTGTTTCAAGATAATTATATAATTAGTACAAATTTCCAAAAATATTACAGCAAATGGTATTCCGAGGCGGTCTCCCATCCAAGCACTAAACAGGTCCATACCTCCTAAGATTCAAAGATTGGGCATTTACTCTTTTTTTTTTTTTTTTTTTGCAAGATTATTATGTAATTAGTAAAAATTGCCAAAAATATTACAGCAACTGGTATTTCCCGGCCGTCTTCCATCCAAGTACTAACCAGGCAAAACCTGCTATTATTCAGAGATCGGGCATTGACTTTTTTTTTTTTTTTTCAAGATTATTATATAATTTGTGAAAAATTTCCAAAAATCTTAAAGCAACTGGTATTACCACAGTGTCTCCCATCCAATTACTAACCAGGCCCATACCTGCTAAGATTCAGATATGGGGCATTGACTCCTTTCTTTTTTTCTTGCAAGATTATTATATAATTTGTGAAAAATTTCCAAAAATCTTAAAGCAACTGGTATTACCAGGGGGTCTCCCATCCAATTACTAACCAGGCCCATACCTGCTAAGATTCAGATATGGGGCATTGACTCCTTTCTTTTTTTCTTGCAAGATTATTATATAATTTGTGAAAAATTTCCAAAAATCTTAAAGCAACTGGTATTACCAGGGGGTCTCCCATCCAATTACTAACCAGGCCGAAACCTGCTTAGTTTCCGAGCTCAGACATGATCTGGCATAGCCAGGGTGGTATGGCCATAAGCGAAGACTGCTGCAAAGAGAGAGCTATTTAAAGATCAGTCAATCTAATCGCCGGTACATTATATAAGTAGGAAAGAAAACCCTAAAGCTTAAAGCACCTGGTATTCCCAGGCGGTCTCCCATCCAAGCACTAACCAGGCCAATACCTGCTAAGATTAAGAGATCGGGCATTGACTCTTTTTTTTTTTTTTTTTTTTTTTTAAGATTATTATATAATTAGTAATAAATTTCCAATAATATTAGAGCACCTGGTATTCCGAGGCGGTCTCCCATCCAGACACTAAACAGGTCCATGACTGCTAAGATTCAAAGAATGGGCATTGACTCTTTTTTTTTTCAAGATTATTATATAATTTGTGAAAAATTTACAAAAATCTTAAAGCAACTGGTATTACCAGGGGGTCTCCCATCCAATTACTAACCAGGCCCAAACCTGCTTAGCTTCCGAGCTCAGACATGATCTGGCATAGCCAGGGTGGTATGGCCATAAGCGAAGACTGCTGCAAAGAGAGAGCTATTTAAAGATCAGTCAATCTAATCGCCGGTACATTATACAGGACCAAACCTGCTTAGCTTCCGAGAGCAGACGAGATCAGGCATAGCCAGGTTGTTACGGTCGCAAGCGAAGGATACTGCAAAGAGAGGACTATTTAAAGATCAGCCAATCAAATCGCCCATACATTATATAAGTAGGAATGAAAACCCAAAAGCTTACAGCACCTGGTATTCCCAGGCGGTCTCCCATCCAAGCACTAACCAGGCCAATACCTGCTAAGATTAAGAGATCGGGCATTGGCTCTTTTTTTTTAAGATTATTATATAATTAGTAATAAATTTCCAATAATATTAGAGCACCTGGTATTACCAGGGGGTCTCCCATCCAAACACTACACAGGTCCATGACTGCTAAGATTCAAAGAATGGGCATTGACTCTTTTTTTTTTTCAAAATTATTATATAATTTGTGAAAAATTTACAAAAATCTTAAAGCAACTGGTATTACCAGGGGGTCTCCCATCCAATTACTAACCAGGCCCAAACCTGCTTAGCTTCCGAGCTCAGACATGATCTGGCATAGCCAGGGTGGTATGGCCATAAGCGAAGACTGCTGCAAAGAGAGAGCTATTTAAAGATCAGCCAATCTAATCGCCGGTACATTATACAGGACCAAACCTGCTTAGCTTCCGAGAGCAGACGAGATCAGGCATAGCCAGGTTGTTACGGTCGCAAGCGAAGGATACTGCAAAGAGAGGACTATTTAAAGATCAGCCAATCAAATCGCCCATACATTATATAAGTAGGAATGAAAACCCAAAAGCTTACAGCACCTGGTATTCCGAGGCGGTCTCCCATCCAAGCACTAACCAGGCCAATACCTGCTAAGATTAAGAGATCGGGCATTGGCTCTTTTTTTAAGATTATTATATAATTAGTAATAAATTTCCAATAATATTAGAGCACCTGGTATTACCAGGGGGTCTCCCATCCAAACACTACACAGGTCCATGACTGCTAAGATTCAAAGAATGGGCATTGACTCTTTTTTTTTTCAAGATTATTATATAATTTGTGAAAAATTTACAAAAATCTTAAAGCAACTGGTATTACCAGGGGGTCTCCCATCCAATTACTAACCAGGCCCAAACCTGCTTAGCTTCCGAGCTCAGACATGATCTGGCATAGCCAGGGTGGTATGGCCATAAGCGAAGACTGCTGCAAAGAGAGAGCTATTTAAAGATCAGCCAATCTAATCGCCGGTACATTATACAGGACCAAACCTGCTTAGCTTCCGAGAGCAGACGAGATCAGGCATAGCCAGGTTGTTACGGTCGCAAGCGAAGGATACTGCAAAGAGAGGACTATTTAAAGATCAGCCAATCAAATCGCCCATACATTATATAAGTAGGAATGAAAACCCAAAAGCTTACAGCACCTGGTATTCCCAGGCGGTCTCCCATCCAAGCACTAACCAGGCCAATACCTGCTAAGATTAAGAGATCGGGCATTGGCTCTTTTTTTTAAGATTATTATATAATAAGTAATAAATTTCCAATAATATTAGAGCACCTGGTATTACCAGGGGGTCTCCCATCCAAACACTACACAGGTCCATGACTGCTAAGATTCAAAGAATGGGCATTGACTCTTTTTTTTTTTCAAGATTATTATATAATTTGTGAAAAATTTACAAAAATCTTAAAGCAACTGGTATTACCAGGGGGTCTCCCATCCAATTACTAACCAGGCCCAAACCTGCTTAGCTTCCGAGCTCAGACATGATCTGGCATAGCCAGGGTGGTATGGCCATAAGCAAAGACTGCTGCAAAGAGAGAGCTATTTAAAGATCAGCCAATCTAATCGCCGGTACATTATACAGGACCAAACCTGCTTAGCTTCCGAGAGCAGACGAGATCAGGCATAGCCAGGTTGTTACGGTCGCAAGCGAAGGATACTGCAAAGAGAGGACTATTTAAAGATCAGCCAATCAAATCGCCCATACATTATATAAGTAGGAATGAAAACCCAAAAGCTTACAGCACCTGGTATTCCGAGGCGGTCTCCCATCCAAGCACTAACCAGGCCAATACCTGCTAAGATTAAGAGATCGGGCATTGGCTCTTTTTTTAAGATTATTATATAATTAGTAATAAATTTCCAATAATATTAGAGCACCTGGTATTACCAGGGGGTCTCCCATCCAAACACTACACAGGTCCATGACTGCTAAGATTCAAAGAATGGGCATTGACTCTTTTTTTTTTCAAGATTATTATATAATTTGTGAAAAATTTACAAAAATCTTAAAGCAACTGGTATTACCAGGGGGTCTCCCATCCAATTACTAACCAGGCCCAAACCTGCTTCACTTTCGAGCTCAGACATGATCTGGCATAGCCAGGGTGGTATGGCCATAAGCGAAGACTGCTGCAAAGAGAGAGCTATTTAAAGATCAGCCAATCTAATCGCCGGTACATTATATAAGTAGGAAAGAAAACCCTAAAGCTTAAAGCACCTGGTATTCCCAGGCGGTCTCCCATCCAAGTACTAAACAGGTCCATACCTCCTAAGATTCAAAGATTGGGCATTTACTCTTTTTTTTTTTTTTTTTTTGCAAGATTATTATGTAATTAGTAAAAATTGCCAAAAATATTACAGCACCTGGTATTTCCCGGCCGTCTTCCATCCAAGTACTAACCAGGCAAAACCTGCTATTATTCAGAGATCGGGCATTGACTTTTTTTTTTTTTTTTCAAGATTATTATATAATTTGTGAAAAATTTCCAAAAATCTTAAAGCAACTGGTATTACCACAGTGTCTCCCATCCAATTACTAACCAGGCCCATACCTGCTAAGATTCAGATATGGGGCATTGACTCCTTTCTTTTTTTCTTGCAAGATTATTATATAATTTGTGAAAAATTTCCAAAAATCTTAAAGCAACTGGTATTACCAGGGGGTCTCCCATCCAATTACGAACCAGGCCGAAACCTGCTTAGCTTCCGAGCTCAGACATGATCTGGCATAGCCAGGGTGGAATGGCCATAAGCGAAGACTGCTGCAGAGAGAGAGCTATTTAAAGATCAGCCAATCTAATCGCCGGTACATTATACAGGACCAAACCTGCTTAGCTTCCGAGAGCAGACGAGATCAGGCATAGCCAGGTTGTTACGGTCGCAAGCGAAGGATACTGCAAAGAGAGGACTATTTAAAGATCAGCCAATCAAATCGCCCATACATTATATAAGTAGGAATGAAAATCCAAAAGCTTACAGCACCTGGTATTCCGAGGCGGTCTCCCATCCAAGAACTAACCAGGCCAATACCTGCTAAGATTAAGAGATCGGGCATTGGCTCTTTTTTTTTTAAGATTATTATATAATTAGTAATAAATTTCCAATAATATTAGAGCACCTGGTATTACCAGGGGGTCTCCCATCCAAACATTACACAGGTCCATGACTGCTAAGATTCAAAGAATGGGCATTTACTCTTTTTTTTTTCAAGATTATTATATAATTTGTGAAAAATTTACAAAAATCTTAAAGCAACTGGTATTACCAGGGGGTCTCCCATCCAATTACTAACCAGGCCCAAACCTGCTTAGCTTCCGAGCTGAGACATGATCTGGCATAGCCAGGGTGGTATGGCCATAAGCGAAGACTGCTGCAAAGAGAGAGCTATTTAAAGATCAGCCAATCTAATCGCCGGTACATTATATAAGTAGGAAAGAAAACCCTAAAGCTTAAAGCACCTGGTATTCCCAGGCGGTCTCCCATCCAAGCACTAACCAGGCCAATACCTGCTAAGATTAAGAGATCGGGCATTGACTCTTTTTTTTTTAAGATTATTATATAATTAGTAATAAATTTCCAATAATATTAGAGCACCTGGTTTTCCGAGGCGGTCTCCCATCCAAGCACTAAACAGGTCCATACCTCCTAAGATTCAAAGATTGGGCATTTACTCTTTTTTTTTTTTTTTTTTTTGCAAGATTATTATGTAATTAGTAAAAATTGCCAAAAATATTACAGCAACTGGTATTTCCCGGCCGTCTATCATCCAAGTACTAACCAGGCAAAACCTGCTATTATTCAGAGATCGGGCATTGACTTTATTTTTTTTTTTCAAGATTATTATATAATTTGTGAAAAATTTCCAAAAATCTTAAAGCAACTGGTATTACCAGGGTGTCTCCCATCCAATTACTAACCAGGCCCATACCTGCTAAGATTCAGATATGGGGCATTGACTCCTTTCTTTTTTTCTTGCAAGATTATTATATAATTTGTGAAAAATTTCCAAAAATCTTAAAGCAACTGGTATTACCAGGGGGTCTCCCATCCAATTACTAACCAGGCCGAAACCTGCTTAGTTTCCGAGCTCAGACATGATCTGGCATAGCCAGGGTGGTATGGCCATAAGCGAAGACTGCTGCAAAGAGAGAGCTATTTAAAGATCAGTCAATCTAATCGCCGGTACATTATATAAGTAGGAAAGAAAACCCTAAAGCTTAAAGCACCTGGTATTCCCAGGCGGTCTCCCATCCAAGCACTAACCAGGCCAATACCTGCTAAGATTAAGAGATCGGGCATTGACTCTTTTTTTTTTTTTTTTAAGATTATTATATAATTAGTAATAAATTTCCAATAATATTAGAGCACCTGGTATTCCGAGGTGGTCTCCCATCCAGACACTAAACAGGTCCATGACTGCTAAGATTCAAAGAATGGGCATTGACTCTTTTTTTTTTTCAAGATTATTATATAATTTGTGAAAAATTTACAAAAATCTTAAAGCAACTGGTATTACCAGGGGGTCTCCCATCCAATTACTAACCAGGCCCAAACCTGCTTAGCTTCCGAGCTCAGACATGATCTGGCATAGCCAGGGTGGTATGGCCATAAGCGAAGACTGTTGCAAAGAGAGAGCTATTTAAAGATCAGCCAATCTAATCGCCGGTACATTATACAGGACCAAACCTGCTTAGCTTCCGAGAGCAGACGAGATCAGGCATAGCCAGGTTGTTACGGTCGCAAGCGAAGGATACTGCAAAGAGAGGACTATTTAAAGATCAGCCAATCAAATCGCCCATACATTATATAAGTAGGAATGAAAACCCAAAAGCTTACAGCACCTGGTATTCCGAGGCGGTCTCCCATCCAAGCACTAACCAGGCCAATACCTGCTAAGATTAAGAGATCGGGCATTGGCTCTTTTTTTAAGATTATTATATAATTAGTAATAAATTTCCAATAATATTAGAGCACCTGGTATTACCAGGGGGTCTCCCATCCAAACACTACACAGGTCCATGACTGCTAAGATTCAAAGAATGGGCATTGACTCTTTTTTTTTTTCAAGATTATTATATAATTTGTGAAAAATTTACAAAAATCTTAAAGCAACTGGTATTACCAGGGGGTCTCCCATCCAATTACTAACCAGGCCCAAACCTGCTTAGCTTTCGAGCTCAGACATGATCTGGCATAGCCAGGGTGGTATGGCCATAAGCGAAGACTGCTGCAAAGAGAGAGCTATTTAAAGATCAGCCAATCTAATCGCCGGTACATTATACAGGACCAAACCTGCTTAGCTTCCGAGAGCAGACGAGATCAGGCATAGCCAGCTTGTTACGGTCGCAAGCGAAGGATACTGCAAAGAGAGGACTATTTAAAGATCAGCCAATCAAATCGCCCATACATTATATAAGTAGGAATGAAAACCCAAAAGCTTACAGCACCTGGTATTCCCAGGCGGTCTCCCATCCAAGCACTAACCAGGCCAATACCTGCTAAGATTAAGAGATCAGGCATTGGCTCTTTTTTTTAAGATTATTATATAATAAGTAATAAATTTCCAATAATATTAGAGCACCTGGTATTACCAGGGGGTCTCCCATCCAAACACTACACAGGTCCATGACTGCTAAGATTCAAAGAATGGGCATTGACTCTTTTTTTTTTTCAAGATTATTATATAATTTGTGAAAAATTTACAAAAATCTTAAAGCAACTGGTATTACCAGGGGGTCTCCCATCCAATTACTAACCAGGCCCAAACCTGCTTAGCTTCCGAGCTCAGACATGATCTGGCATAGCCAGGGTGGTATGGCCATAAGCAAAGACTGCTGCAAAGAGAGAGCTATTTAAAGATCAGCCAATCTAATCGCCGGTACATTATACAGGACCAAACCTGCTTAGCTTCCGAGAGCAGACGAGATCAGGCATAGCCAGGTTGTTACGGTCGCAAGCGAAGGATACTGCAAAGAGAGGACTATTTAAAGATCAGCCAATCAAATCGCCCATACATTATATAAGTAGGAATGAAAACCCAAAAGCTTACAGCACCTGGTATTCCGAGGCGGTCTCCCATCCAAGCACTAAACATGCCAATACCTGCTAAGATTAAGAGATCGGGCATTGGCTCTTTTTTTAAGATTATTATATAATTAGTAATAAATTTCCAATAATATTAGAGCACCTGGTATTACCAGGGGGTCTCCCATCCAAACACTACACAGGTCCATGACTGCTAAGATTCAAAGAATGGGCATTGACTCTTTTTTTTTTCAAGATTATTATATAATTTGTGAAAAATTTACAAAAATCTTAAAGCAACTGGTAATACCAGGGGGTCTCCCATCCAATTACTAACCAGTCCCAAACCTGCTTAGCTTTCGAGCTCAGACATGATCTGGCATAGCCAGGGTGGTATGGCCATAAGCGAAGACTGTTGCAAAGAGAGAGCTATTTAAAGATCAGCCAATCTAATCGCCGGTACATTATATAAGTAGGAAAGAAAACCCTAAAGCTTAAAGCACCTGGTATTCCCAGGCGGTCTCCCATCCAAGTACTAAACAGGCCCATACCTCCTAAGATTCAAAGATTGGGCATTTACTCTTTTTTTTTTTTTTTTTTTGCAAGATTATTATGTAATTAGTAAAAATTGCCAAAAATATTACAGCAACTGGTATTTCCCGGCCGTCTTCCATCCAAGTACTAACCAGGCAAAACCTGCTATTATTCAGAGATCGGGCATTGACTTTTTTTTTTTTTTTTCAAGATTATTATATAATTTGTGAAAAATTTCCAAAAATCTTAAAGCAACTGGTATTACCGCAGTGTCTCCCATCCAATTACTAACCAGGCCCATACCTGCTAAGATTCAGATATGGGGCATTGACTCCTTTCTTTTTTTCTTGCAAGATTATTATATAATTTGTGAAAATTTCCAAAAATCTTAAAGCAACTGGTATTACCAGGGGGTCTCCCATCCAATTACTAACCAGGCCGAAACCTGCTTAGCTTCCGAGCTCAGACATGATCTGGCATAGCCAGGGTGGAATGGCCATAAGCGAAGACTGCTGCAGAGAGAGAGCTATTTAAAGATCAGCCAATCTAATCGCCGGTACATTATACAGGACCAAACCTGCTTAGCTTCCGAGCTCAGACATGATCTGGCATAGCGAGGGTGGTATGGCCATAAGCGAAGACTGCTGCAAAGAGAGAGCTATTTAAAGATCAGTCAATCTAATCGCCGGTACATTATATAAGTAGGAAAGAAAACCCTAAAGCTTAAAGCACCTGGTATTCCCAGGCGGTCTCCCATCCAAGCACTAACCAGGCCAATACCTGCTAAGATTAAGAGATCGGGCATTGACTCTTTTTTTTTTTTTTTTTTTTTTTTTTTTTTAAAGATTATTATATAATTAGTAATAAATTTCCAATAATATTAGAGCACCTGGTTTTCCGAGGCGGTCTCCCATCCAAACACTAAACAGGTCCATAGCTGCTAAGATTCAAAGATTGGGCATTGACTCTTTTTTTTTTTTTTTTTTTGCAAGATTATTATGTAATTAGTAAAAATTGCCAAAAATATTACAGCAACTGGTATTTCCCGGCCGTCTTCCATCCAAGTACTAACCAGGCAAAACCTGCTATTATTCAGAGATCGGGCATTGACTTTTTTTTTTTTTTTTTAAGATTATTATATAATTTGTGAAAAATTTCCAAAAATCTTAAAGCAACTGGTATTACTACAGTGTCTCCCATCCAATTACTAACCAGGCCCATACCTGCTAAGATTCAGATATGGGGCATTGACTCCTTTCTTTTTTTCTTGCAAGATTATTATATAATTTGTGAAAAATTTCCAAAAATCTTAAAGCAACTGGTATTACCAGGGGGTCTCCCATCCAATTACTAACCAGGCCCATACCTGCTAAGATTCAGATATGGGGCATTGACTCCTTTCTTTTTTTCTTGCAAGATTATTATATAATTTGTGAAAAATTTCCAAAAATCTTAAAGCAACTGGTATTACCAGGGGGTCTCCCATCCAATTACTAACCAGGCCGAAACCTGCTTAGTTTCCGAGCTCAGACATGATCTGGCATAGCCAGGGTGGTATGGCCATAAGCGAAGACTGCTGCAAAGAGAGAGCTATTTAAAGATCAGTCAATCTAATCGCCGGTACATTATATAAGTAGGAAAGAAAACCCTAAAGCTTAAAGCACCTGGTATTCCCAGGCGGTCTCCCATCCAAGCACTAACCAGGCCAATACCTGCTAAGATTAAGAGATCGGGCATTGACTCTTTTTTTTTTTTTTTTTTTTTTTTTAAGATTATTATATAATTAGTAATAAATTTCCAATAATATTAGAGCACCTGGTATTCCGAGGCGGTCTCCCATCCAGACACTAAACAGGTCCATGACTGCTAAGATTCAAAGAATGGGCATTGACTCTTTTTTTTTTTCAAGATTATTATATAATTTGTGAAAAATTTACAAAAATCTTAAAGCAACTGGTATTACCAGGGGGTCTCCCATCCAATTACTAACCAGGCCCAAACCTGCTTAGCTTCCGAGCTCAGACATGATCTGGCATAGCCAGGGTGGTATGGCCATAAGCGAAGACTGCTGCAAAGAGAGAGCTATTTAAAGATCAGCCAATCTAATCGCCGGTACATTATACAGGACCAAACCTGCTTAGCTTCCGAGAGCAGACGAGATCAGGCATAGCCAGGTTGTTACGGTCGCAAGCGAAGGATACTGCAAAGAGAGGACTATTTAAAGATCAGCCAATCAAATCGCCCATACATTATATAAGTAGGAATGAAAACCCAAAAGCTTACAGCACCTGGTATTCCCAGGCGGTCTCCCATCCAAGCACTAACCAGGCCAATACCTGCTAAGATTAAGAGATCGGGCATTGGCTCTTTTTTTTTAAGATTATTATATAATTAGTAATAAATTTCCAATAATATTAGAGCACCTGGTATTACCAGGGGGTCTCCCATCCAAACACTACACAGGTCCATGACTGCTAAGATTCAAAGAATGGGCATTGACTCTTTTTTTTTTTCAAAATTATTATATAATTTGTGAAAAATTTACAAAAATCTTAAAGCAACTGGTATTACCAGGGGGTCTCCCATCCAATTACTAACCAGGCCCAAACCTGCTTAGCTTCCGAGCTCAGACATGATCTGGCATAGCCAGGGTGGTATGGCCATAAGCGAAGACTGCTGCAAAGAGAGAGCTATTTAAAGATCAGCCAATCTAATCGCCGGTACATTATACAGGACCAAACCTGCTTAGCTTCCGAGAGCAGACGAGATCAGGCATAGCCAGGTTGTTACGGTCGCAAGCGAAGGATACTGCAAAGAGAGGACTATTTAAAGATCAGCCAATCAAATCGCCCATACATTATATAAGTAGGAATGAAAACCCAAAAGCTTACAGCACCTGGTATTCCGAGGCGGTCTCCCATCCAAGCACTAACCAGGCCAATACCTGCTAAGATTAAGAGATCGGGCATTGGCTCTTTTTTTAAGATTATTATATAATTAGTAATAAATTTCCAATAATATTAGAGCACCTGGTATTACCAGGGGGTCTCCCATCCTAACACTACACAGGTCCATGACTGCTAAGATTCAAAGAATGGGCATTGACTCTTTTTTTTTTCAAGATTATTATATAATTTGTGAAAAATTTACAAAAATCTTAAAGCAACTGGTATTACCAGGGGGTCTCCCATCCAATTACTAACCAGGCCCAAACCTGCTTAGCTTTCGAGCTCAGACATGATCTGGCATAGCCAGGGTGGTATGGCCATAAGCGAAGACTGCTGCAAAGAGAGAGCTATTTAAAGATCAGCCAATCTAATCGCCGGTACATTATACAGGACCAAACCTGCTTAGCTTCCGAGAGCAGACGAGATCAGGCATAGCCAGGTTGTTACGGTCGCAAGCGAAGGATACTGCAAAGAGAGGACTATTTAAAGATCAGCCAATCAAATCGCCCATACATTATATAAGTAGGAATGAAAACCCAAAAGCTTACAGCACCTGGTATTCCGAGGCGGTCTCCCATCCAAGCACTAACCAGGCCAATACCTGCTAAGATTAAGAGATCGGGCATTGGCTCTTTTTTTAAGATTATTATATAATTAGTAATAAATTTCCAATAATATTAGAGCACCTGGTATTACCAGGGGGTCTCCCATCCAAACACTACACAGGTCCATGACTGCTAAGATTCAAAGAATGGGCATTGACTCTTTTTTTTTTCAAGATTATTATATAATTTGTGAAAAATTTACAAAAATCTTAAAGCAACTGGTAATACCAGGGGGTCTCCCATCCAATTACTAACCAGGCCCAAACCTGCTTAGCTTTCGAGCTCAGACATGATCTGGCATAGCCAGGGTGGTATGGCCATAAGCGAAGACTGTTGCAAAGAGAGAGCTATTTAAAGATCAGCCAATCTAATCGCCGGTACATTATACAGGACCAAACCTGCTTAGCTTCCGAGAGCAGACGAGATCAGGCATAGCCAGGTTGTTACAGTCGCAAGCGAAGGATACTGCAAAGAGAGGACTATTTAAAGATCAGCCAATCAAATCGCCCATACATTATATAAGTAGGAATGAAAACCCAAAAGCTTACAGCACCTGGTATTCCCAGGCGGTCTCCCATCCAAGCACTAACCAGGCCAATACCTGCTAAGATTAAGAGATCGGGCATTGGCTCTTTTTTTTAAGATTATTATATAATAAGTAATAAATTTCCAATAATATTAGAGCACCTGGTATTACCAGGGGGTCTCCCATCCAAACACTACACAGGTCCATGACTGCTAAGATTCAAAGAATGGGCATTGACTCTTTTTTTTTTTCAAGATTATTATATAATTTGTGAAAAATTTACAAAAATCTTAAAGCAACTGGTATTACCAGGGGGTCTCCCATCCAATTACTAACCAGGCCCAAACCTGCTTAGCTTCCGAGCTCAGACATGATCTGGCATAGCCAGGGTGGTATGGCCATAAGCAAAGACTGCTGCAAAGAGAGAGCTATTTAAAGATCAGCCAATCTAATCGCCGGTACATTATACAGGACCAAACCTGCTTAGCTTCCGAGAGCAGACGAGATCAGGCATAGCCAGGTTGTTACGGTCGCAAGCGAAGGATACTGCAAAGAGAGGACTATTTAAAGATCAGCCAATCAAATCGCCCATACATTATATAAGTAGGAATGAAAACCCAAAAGCTTACAGCACCTGGTATTCCGAGGCGGTCTCCCATCCAAGCACTAACCAGGCCAATACCTGCTAAGATTAAGAGATCGGGCATTGGCTCTTTTTTTAAGATTATTATATAATTAGTAATAAATTTCCAATAATATTAGAGCACCTGGTATTACCAGGGGGTCTCCCATCCAAACACTACACAGGTCCATGACTGCTAAGATTCAAAGAATGGGCATTGACTCTTTTTTTTTTCAAGATTATTATATAATTTGTGAAAAATTTACAAAAATCTTAAAGCAACTGGTATTACCAGGGGGTCTCCCATCCAATTACTAACCAGGCCCAAACCTGCTTAGCTTTCGAGCTCAGACATGATCTGGCATAGCCAGGGTGGTATGGCCATAAGCGAAGACTGCTGCAAAGAGAGAGCTATTTAAAGATCAGCCAATCTAATCGCCGGTACATTATATAAGTAGGAAAGAAAACCCTAAAGCTTAAAGCACCTGGTATTCCCAGGCGGTCTCCCATCCAAGTACTAAACAGGTCCATACCTCCTAAGATTCAAAGATTGGGCATTTACTCTTTTTTTTTTTTTTTTTTGCAAGATTATTATGTAATTAGTAAAAATTGCCAAAAATATTACAGCAACTGGTATTTCCCGGCCGTCTTCCATCCAAGTACTAACCAGGCAAAACCTGCTATTATTCAGAGATCGGGCATTGACTTTTTTTTTTTTTTTTCAAGATTATTATATAATTTGTGAAAAATTTCCAAAAATCTTAAAGCAACTGGTATTACCACAGTGTCTCCCATCCAATTACTAACCAGGCCCATACCTGCTAAGATTCAGATATGGGGCATTGACTCCTTTCTTTTTTTCTTGCAAGATTATTATATAATTTGTGAAAAATTTCCAAAAATCTTAAAGCAACTGGTATTACCAGGGGGTCTCCCATCCAATTACGAACCAGGCCGAAACCTGCTTAGCTTCCGAGCTCAGACATGATCTGGCATAGCCAGGGTGGAATGGCCATAAGCGAAGACTGCTGCAGAGAGAGAGCTATTTAAAGATCAGCCAATCTAATCGCCGGTACATTATACAGGACCAAACCTGCTTAGCTTCCGAGAGCAGACGAGATCAGGCATAGCCAGGTTGTTACAGTCGCAAGCGAAGGATACTGCAAAGAGAGGACTATTTAAAGATCAGCCAATCAAATCGCCCATACATTATATAAGTAGGAATGAAAATCCAAAAGCTTACAGCACCTGGTATTCCGAGGCGGTCTCCCATTCAAGCACTAACCAGGCCAATACCTGCTAAGATTAAGAGATCGGGCATTGGCTCTTTTTTTTTAAGATTATTATATAATTAGTAATAAATTTCCAATAATATTAGAGCACCTGGTATTACCAGGGGGTCTCCCATCCAAACACTACACAGGTCCATGACTGCTAAGATTCAAAGAATGGGCATTGACTCTTTTTTTTTTCAAGATTATTATATAATTTGTGAAAAATTTACAAAAATCTTAAAGCAACTGGTATTACCAGGGGGTCTCCCATCCAATTACTAACCAGGCCCAAACCTGCTTAGCTTCCGAGCTGAGACATGATCTGGCATAGCCAGGGTGGTATGGCCATAAGCGAAGACTGCTGCAAAGAGAGAGCTATTTAAAGATCAGCCAATCTAATCGCCGGTACATTATATAAGTAGGAAAGAAAACCCTAAAGCTTAAAGCACCTGGTATTCCCAGGCGGTCTCCCATCCAAGCACTAACCAGGCCAATACCTGCTAAGATTAAGAGATCGGGCATTGACTCTTTTTTTTTTAAGATTATTATATAATTAGTAATAAATTTCCAATAATATTAGAGCACCTGGTTTTCCGAGGCGGTCTCCCATCCAAGCACTAAACAGGTCCATACCTCCTAAGATTCAAAGATTGGGCATTTACTCTTTTTTTTTTTTTTTTTTTTTTGCAAGATTATTATGTAATTAGTAAAAATTGCCAAAAATATTACAGCAACTGGTATTTCCCGGCCGTCTATCATCCAAGTACTAACCAGGCAAAACCTGCTATTATTCAGAGATCGGGCATTGACTTTATTTTTTTTTTTCAAGATTATTATATAATTTGTGAAAAATTTCCAAAAATCTTAAAGCAACTGGTATTACCAGGGTGTCTCCCATCCAATTACTAACCAGGCCCATACCTGCTAAGATTCAGATATGGGGCATTGACTCCTTTCTTTTTTTCTTGCAAGATTATTATATAATTTGTGAAAAATTTCCAAAAATCTTAAAGCAACTGGTATTACCAGGGGGTCTCCCATCCAATTACTAACCAGGCCGAAACCTGCTTAGTTTCCGAGCTCAGACATGATCTGGCATAGCCAGGGTGGTATGGCCATAAGCGAAGACTGCTGCAAAGAGAGAGCTATTTAAAGATCAGTCAATCTAATCGCCGGTACATTATATAAGTAGGAAAGAAAACCCTAAAGCTTAAAGCACCTGGTATTCCCAGGCGGTCTCCCATCCAAGCACTAACCAGGCCAATACCTGCTAAGATTAAGAGATCGGGCATTGACTCTTTTTTTTTTTTTTTTAAGATTATTATATAATTAGTAATAAATTTCCAATAATATTAGAGCACCTGGTATTCCGAGGTGGTCTCCCATCCAGACACTAAACAGGTCCATGACTGCTAAGATTCAAAGAATGGGCATTGACTCTTTTTTTTTTTCAAGATTATTATATAATTTGTGAAAAATTTACAAAAATCTTAAAGCAACTGGTATTACCAGGGGGTCTCCCATCCAATTACTAACCAGGCCCAAACCTGCTTAGCTTCCGAGCTCAGACATGATCTGGCATAGCCAGGGTGGTATGGCCATAAGCGAAGACTGCTGCAAAGAGAGAGCTATTTAAAGATCAGCCAATCTAATCGCCGGTACATTATACAGGACCAAACCTGCTTAGCTTCCGAGAGCAGACGAGATCAGGCATAGCCAGGTTGTTACGGTCGCAAGCGAAGGATACTGCAAAGAGAGGACTATTTAAAGATCAGCCAATCAAATCGCCCATACATTATATAAGTAGGAATGAAAACCCAAAAGCTTACAGCACCTGGTATTCCGAGGCGGTCTCCCATCCAAGCACTAACCAGGCCAATACCTGCTAAGATTAAGAGATCGGGCATTGGCTCTTTTTTTAAGATTATTATATAATTAGTAATAAATTTCCAATAATATTAGAGCACCTGGTATTACCAGGGGGTCTCCCATCCAAACACTACACAGGTCCATGACTGCTAAGATTCAAAGAATGGGCATTGACTCTTTTTTTTTTCAAGATTATTATATAATTTGTGAAAAATTTACAAAAATCTTAAAGCAACTGGTATTACCAGGGGGTCTCCCATCCAATTACTAACCAGGCCCAAACCTGCTTAGCTTTCGAGCTCAGACATGATCTGGCATAGCCAGGGTGGTATGGCCATAAGCGAAGACTGCTGCAAAGAGAGAGCTATTTAAAGATCAGCCAATCTAATCGCCGGTACATTATACAGGACCAAACCTGCTTAGCTTCCGAGAGCAGACGAGATCAGGCATAGCCAGGTTGTTACGGTCGCAAGCGAAGGATACTGCAAAGAGAGGACTATTTAAAGATCAGCCAATCAAATCGCCCATACATTATATAAGTAGGAATGAAAACCCAAAAGCTTACAGCACCTGGTATTCCCAGGCGGTCTCCCATCCAAGCACTAACCAGGCCAATACCTGCTAAGATTAAGAGATCAGGCATTGGCTCTTTTTTTTAAGATTATTATATAATAAGTAATAAATTTCCAATAATATTAGAGCACCTGGTATTACCAGGGGGTCTCCCATCCAAACACTACACAGGTCCATGACTGCTAAGATTCAAAGAATGGGCATTGACTCTTTTTTTTTTTCAAGATTATTATATAATTTGTGAAAAATTTACAAAAATCTTAAAGCAACTGGTATTACCAGGGGGTCTCCCATCCAATTACTAACCAGGCCCAAACCTGCTTAGCTTCCGAGCTCAGACATGATCTGGCATAGCCAGGGTGGTATGGCCATAAGCAAAGACTGCTGCAAAGAGAGAGCTATTTAAAGATCAGCCAATCTAATCGCCGGTACATTATACAGGACCAAACCTGCTTAGCTTCCGAGAGCAGACGAGATCAGGCATAGCCAGGTTGTTACGGTCGCAAGCGAAGGATACTGCAAAGAGAGGACTATTTAAAGATCAGCCAATCAAATCGCCCATACATTATATAAGTAGGAATGAAAACCCAAAAGCTTACAGCACCTGGTATTCCGAGGCGGTCTCCCATCCAAGCACTAACCAGGCCAATACCTGCTAAGATTAAGAGATCGGGCATTGGCTCTTTTTTTAAGATTATTATATAATTAGTAATAAATTTCCAATAATATTAGAGCACCTGGTATTACCAGGGGGTCTCCCATCCAAACACTACACAGGTCCATGACTGCTAAGATTCAAAGAATGGGCATTGACTCTTTTTTTTTTCAAGATTATTATATAATTTGTGAAAAATTTACAAAAATCTTAAAGCAACTGGTAATACCAGGGGGTCTCCCATCCAATTACTAACCAGTCCCAAACCTGCTTAGCTTTCGAGCTCAGACATGATCTGGCATAGCCAGGGTGGTATGGCCATAAGCGAAGACTGTTGCAAAGAGAGAGCTATTTAAAGATCAGCCAATCTAATCGCCGGTACATTATATAAGTAGGAAAGAAAACCCTAAAGCTTAAAGCACCTGGTATTCCCAGGCGGTCTCCCATCCAAGTACTAAACAGGCCCATACCTCCTAAGATTCAAAGATTGGGCATTTACTCTTTTTTTTTTTTTTTTTTTGCAAGATTATTATGTAATTAGTAAAAATTGCCAAAAATATTACAGCAACTGGTATTTCCCGGCCGTCTTCCATCCAAGTACTAACCAGGCAAAACCTGCTATTATTCAGAGATCGGGCATTGACTTTTTTTTTTTTTTTTCAAGATTATTATATAATTTGTGAAAAATTTCCAAAAATCTTAAAGCAACTGGTATTACCGCAGTGTCTCCCATCCAATTACTAACCAGGCCCATACCTGCTAAGATTCAGATATGGGGCATTGACTCCTTTCTTTTTTTCTTGCAAGATTATTATATAATTTGTGAAAAATTTCCAAAAATCTTAAAGCAACTGGTATTACCAGGGGGTCTCCCATCCAATTACTAACCAGGCCGAAACCTGCTTAGCTTCCGAGCTCAGACATGATCTGGCATAGCCAGGGTGGAATGGCCATAAGCGAAGACTGCTGCAGAGAGAGAGCTATTTAAAGATCAGCCAATCTAATCGCCGGTACATTATACAGGACCAAACCTGCTTAGCTTCCGAGCTCAGACATGATCTGGCATAGCGAGGGTGGTATGGCCATAAGCGAAGACTGCTGCAAAGAGAGAGCTATTTAAAGATCAGTCAATCTAATCGCCGGTACATTATATAAGTAGGAAAGAAAACCCTAAAGCTTAAAGCACCTGGTATTCCCAGGCGGTCTCCCATCCAAGCACTAACCAGGCCAATACCTGCTAAGATTAAGAGATCGGGCATTGACTCTTTTTTTTTTTTTTTTTTTTTTTTTTTTTTAAAGATTATTATATAATTAGTAATAAATTTCCAATAATATTAGAGCACCTGGTTTTCCGAGGCGGTCTCCCATCCAAACACTAAACAGGTCCATAGCTGCTAAGATTCAAAGATTGGGCATTGACTCTTTTTTTTTTTTTTTTTTTGCAAGATTATTATGTAATTAGTAAAAATTGCCAAAAATATTACAGCAACTGGTATTTCCCGGCCGTCTTCCATCCAAGTACTAACCAGGCAAAACCTGCTATTATTCAGAGATCGGGCATTGACTTTTTTTTTTTTTTTTTAAGATTATTATATAATTTGTGAAAAATTTCCAAAAATCTTAAAGCAACTGGTATTACTACAGTGTCTCCCATCCAATTACTAACCAGGCCCATACCTGCTAAGATTCAGATATGGGGCATTGACTCCTTTCTTTTTTTCTTGCAAGATTATTATATAATTTGTGAAAAATTTCCAAAAATCTTAAAGCAACTGGTATTACCAGGGGGTCTCCCATCCAATTACTAACCAGGCCCATACCTGCTAAGATTCAGATATGGGGCATTGACTCCTTTCTTTTTTTCTTGCAAGATTATTATATAATTTGTGAAAAATTTCCAAAAATCTTAAAGCAACTGGTATTACCAGGGGGTCTCCCATCCAATTACTAACCAGGCCGAAACCTGCTTAGTTTCCGAGCTCAGACATGATCTGGCATAGCCAGGGTGGTATGGCCATAAGCGAAGACTGCTGCAAAGAGAGAGCTATTTAAAGATCAGTCAATCTAATCGCCGGTACATTATATAAGTAGGAAAGAAAACCCTAAAGCTTAAAGCACCTGGTATTCCCAGGCGGTCTCCCATCCAAGCACTAACCAGGCCAATACCTGCTAAGATTAAGAGATCGGGCATTGACTCTTTTTTTTTTTTTTTTTTTTTTTTAAGATTATTATATAATTAGTAATAAATTTCCAATAATATTAGAGCACCTGGTATTCCGAGGCGGTCTCCCATCCAGACACTAAACAGGTCCATGACTGCTAAGATTCAAAGAATGGGCATTGACTCTTTTTTTTTTTCAAGATTATTATATAATTTGTGAAAAATTTACAAAAATCTTAAAGCAACTGGTATTACCAGGGGGTCTCCCATCCAATTACTAACCAGGCCCAAACCTGCTTAGCTTCCGAGCTCAGACATGATCTGGCATAGCCAGGGTGGTATGGCCATAAGCGAAGACTGCTGCAAAGAGAGAGCTATTTAAAGATCAGCCAATCTAATCGCCGGTACATTATACAGGACCAAACCTGCTTAGCTTCCGAGAGCAGACGAGATCAGGCATAGCCAGGTTGTTACGGTCGCAAGCGAAGGATACTGCAAAGAGAGGACTATTTAAAGATCAGCCAATCAAATCGCCCATACATTATATAAGTAGGAATGAAAACCCAAAAGCTTACAGCACCTGGTATTCCCAGGCGGTCTCCCATCCAAGCACTAACCAGGCCAATACCTGCTAAGATTAAGAGATCGGGCATTGGCTCTTTTTTTTTAAGATTATTATATAATTAGTAATAAATTTCCAATAATATTAGAGCACCTGGTATTACCAGGGGGTCTCCCATCCAAACACTACACAGGTCCATGACTGCTAAGATTCAAAGAATGGGCATTGACTCTTTTTTTTTTTCAAAATTATTATATAATTTGTGAAAAATTTACAAAAATCTTAAAGCAACTGGTATTACCAGGGGGTCTCCCATCCAATTACTAACCAGGCCCAAACCTGCTTAGCTTCCGAGCTCAGACATGATCTGGCATAGCCAGGGTGGTATGGCCATAAGCGAAGACTGCTGCAAAGAGAGAGCTATTTAAAGATCAGCCAATCTAATCGCCGGTACATTATACAGGACCAAACCTGCTTAGCTTCCGAGAGCAGACGAGATCAGGCATAGCCAGGTTGTTACGGTCGCAAGCGAAGGATACTGCAAAGAGAGGACTATTTAAAGATCAGCCAATCAAATCGCCCATACATTATATAAGTAGGAATGAAAACCCAAAAGCTTACAGCACCTGGTATTCCGAGGCGGTCTCCCATCCAAGCACTAACCAGGCCAATACCTGCTAAGATTAAGAGATCGGGCATTGGCTCTTTTTTTAAGATTATTATATAATTAGTAATAAATTTCCAATAATATTAGAGCACCTGGTATTACCAGGGGGTCTCCCATCCTAACACTACACAGGTCCATGACTGCTAAGATTCAAAGAATGGGCATTGACTCTTTTTTTTTTCAAGATTATTATATAATTTGTGAAAAATTTACAAAAATCTTAAAGCAACTGGTATTACCAGGGGGTCTCCCATCCAATTACTAACCAGGCCCAAACCTGCTTAGCTTTCGAGCTCAGACATGATCTGGCATAGCCAGGGTGGTATGGCCATAAGCGAAGACTGCTGCAAAGAGAGAGCTATTTAAAGATCAGCCAATCTAATCGCCGGTACATTATACAGGACCAAACCTGCTTAGCTTCCGAGAGCAGACGAGATCAGGCATAGCCAGGTTGTTACGGTCGCAAGCGAAGGATACTGCAAAGAGAGGACTATTTAAAGATCAGCCAATCAAATCGCCCATACATTATATAAGTAGGAATGAAAACCCAAAAGCTTACAGCACCTGGTATTCCGAGGCGGTCTCCCATCCAAGCACTAACCAGGCCAATACCTGCTAAGATTAAGAGATCGGGCATTGGCTCTTTTTTTAAGATTATTATATAATTAGTAATAAATTTCCAATAATATTAGAGCACCTGGTATTACCAGGGGGTCTCCCATCCAAACACTACACAGGTCCATGACTGCTAAGATTCAAAGAATGGGCATTGACTCTTTTTTTTTTCAAGATTATTATATAATTTGTGAAAAATTTACAAAAATCTTAAAGCAACTGGTAATACCAGGGGGTCTCCCATCCAATTACTAACCAGGCCCAAACCTGCTTAGCTTTCGAGCTCAGACATGATCTGGCATAGCCAGGGTGGTATGGCCATAAGCGAAGACTGTTGCAAAGAGAGAGCTATTTAAAGATCAGCCAATCTAATCGCCGGTACATTATACAGGACCAAACCTGCTTAGCTTCCGAGAGCAGACGAGATCAGGCATAGCCAGGTTGTTACGGTCGCAAGCGAAGGATACTGCAAAGAGAGGACTATTTAAAGATCAGCCAATCAAATCGCCCATACATTATATAAGTAGGAATGAAAACCCAAAAGCTTACAGCACCTGGTATTCCCAGGCGGTCTCCCATCCAAGCACTAACCAGGCCAATACCTGCTAAGATTAAGAGATCGGGCATTGGCTCTTTTTTTTAAGATTATTATATAATAAGTAATAAATTTCCAATAATATTAGAGCACCTGGTATTACCAGGGGGTCTCCCATCCAAACACTACACAGGTCCATGACTGCTAAGATTCAAAGAATGGGCATTGACTCTTTTTTTTTTTCAAGATTATTATATAATTTGTGAAAAATTTACAAAAATCTTAAAGCAACTGGTATTACCAGGGGGTCTCCCATCCAATTACTAACCAGGCCCAAACCTGCTTAGCTTCCGAGCTCAGACATGATCTGGCATAGCCAGGGTGGTATGGCCATAAGCAAAGACTGCTGCAAAGAGAGAGCTATTTAAAGATCAGCCAATCTAATCGCCGGTACATTATACAGGACCAAACCTGCTTAGCTTCCGAGAGCAGACGAGATCAGGCATAGCCAGGTTGTTACGGTCGCAAGCGAAGGATACTGCAAAGAGAGGACTATTTAAAGATCAGCCAATCAAATCGCCCATACATTATATAAGTAGGAATGAAAACCCAAAAGCTTACAGCACCTGGTATTCCGAGGCGGTCTCCCATCCAAGCACTAACCAGGCCAATACCTGCTAAGATTAAGAGATCGGGCATTGGCTCTTTTTTTAAGATTATTATATAATTAGTAATAAATTTCCAATAATATTAGAGCACCTGGTATTACCAGGGGGTCTCCCATCCAAACACTACACAGGTCCATGACTGCTAAGATTCAAAGAATGGGCATTGACTCTTTTTTTTTTCAAGATTATTATATAATTTGTGAAAAATTTACAAAAATCTTAAAGCAACTGGTATTACCAGGGGGTCTCCCATCCAATTACTAACCAGGCCCAAACCTGCTTAGCTTTCGAGCTCAGACATGATCTGGCATAGCCAGGGTGGTATGGCCATAAGCGAAGACTGCTGCAAAGAGAGAGCTATTTAAAGATCAGCCAATCTAATCGCCGGTACATTATATAAGTAGGAAAGAAAACCCTAAAGCTTAAAGCACCTGGTATTCCCAGGCGGTCTCCCATCCAAGTACTAAACAGGTCCATACCTCCTAAGATTCAAAGATTGGGCATTTACTCTTTTTTTTTTTTTTTTTTGCAAGATTATTATGTAATTAGTAAAAATTGCCAAAAATATTACAGCAACTGGTATTTCCCGGCCGTCTTCCATCCAAGTACTAACCAGGCAAAACCTGCTATTATTCAGAGATCGGGCATTGACTTTTTTTTTTTTTTTTCAAGATTATTATATAATTTGTGAAAAATTTCCAAAAATCTTAAAGCAACTGGTATTACCACAGTGTCTCCCATCCAATTACTAACCAGGCCCATACCTGCTAAGATTCAGATATGGGGCATTGACTCCTTTCTTTTTTTCTTGCAAGATTATTATATAATTTGTGAAAAATTTCCAAAAATCTTAAAGCAACTGGTATTACCAGGGGGTCTCCCATCCAATTACGAACCAGGCCGAAACCTGCTTAGCTTCCGAGCTCAGACATGATCTGGCATAGCCAGGGTGGAATGGCCATAAGCGAAGACTGCTGCAGAGAGAGAGCTATTTAAAGATCAGCCAATCTAATCGCCGGTACATTATACAGGACCAAACCTGCTTAGCTTCCGAGAGCAGACGAGATCAGGCATAGCCAGGTTGTTACAGTCGCAAGCGAAGGATACTGCAAAGAGAGGACTATTTAAAGATCAGCCAATCAAATCGCCCATACATTATATAAGTAGGAATGAAAATCCAAAAGCTTACAGCACCTGGTATTCCGAGGCGGTCTCCCATTCAAGCACTAACCAGGCCAATACCTGCTAAGATTAAGAGATCGGGCATTGGCTCTTTTTTTTTTAAGATTATTATATAATTAGTAATAAATTTCCAATAATATTAGAGCACCTGGTATTACCAGGGGGTCTCCCATCCAAACACTACACAGGTCCATGACTGCTAAGATTCAAAGAATGGGCATTGACTCTTTTTTTTTTCAAGATTATTATATAATTTGTGAAAAATTTACAAAAATCTTAAAGCAACTGGTATTACCAGGGGGTCTCCCATCCAATTACTAACCAGGCCCAAACCTGCTTAGCTTCCGAGCTGAGACATGATCTGGCATAGCCAGGGTGGTATGGCCATAAGCGAAGACTGCTGCAAAGAGAGAGCTATTTAAAGATCAGCCAATCTAATCGCCGGTACATTATATAAGTAGGAAAGAAAACCCTAAAGCTTAAAGCACCTGGTATTCCCAGGCGGTCTCCCATCCAAGCACTAACCAGGCCAATACCTGCTAAGATTAAGAGATCGGGCATTGACTCTTTTTTTTTTAAGATTATTATATAATTAGTAATAAATTTCCAATAATATTAGAGCACCTGGTTTTCCGAGGCGGTCTCCCATCCAAGCACTAAACAGGTCCATACCTCCTAAGATTCAAAGATTGGGCATTTACTCTTTTTTTTTTTTTTTTTTTTTGCAAGATTATTATGTAATTAGTAAAAATTGCCAAAAATATTACAGCAACTGGTATTTCCCGGCCGTCTATCATCCAAGTACTAACCAGGCAAAACCTGCTATTATTCAGAGATCGGGCATTGACTTTATTTTTTTTTTTCAAGATTATTATATAATTTGTGAAAAATTTCCAAAAATCTTAAAGCAACTGGTATTACCAGGGTGTCTCCCATCCAATTACTAACCAGGCCCATACCTGCTAAGATTCAGATATGGGGCATTGACTCCTTTCTTTTTTTCTTGCAAGATTATTATATAATTTGTGAAAAATTTCCAAAAATCTTAAAGCAACTGGTATTACCAGGGGGTCTCCCATCCAATTACTAACCAGGCCGAAACCTGCTTAGTTTCCGAGCTCAGACATGATCTGGCATAGCCAGGGTGGTATGGCCATAAGCGAAGACTGCTGCAAAGAGAGAGCTATTTAAAGATCAGTCAATCTAATCGCCGGTACATTATATAAGTAGGAAAGAAAACCCTGAAGCTTAAAGCACCTGGTATTCCCAGGCGGTCTCCCATCCAAGCACTAACCAGGCCAATACCTGCTAAGATTAAGAGATCGGGCATTGACTCTTTTTTTTTTTTTTTTTTTTTTTTTAAGATTATTATATAATTAGTAATAAATTTCCAATAATATTAGAGCACCTGGTATTCCGAGGCGGTCTCCCATCCAGACACTAAACAGGTCCATGACTGCTAAGATTCAAAGAATGGGCATTGACTCTTTTTTTTTTCAAGATTATTATATAATTTGTGAAAAATTTACAAAAATCTTAAAGCAACTGGTATTACCAGGGGGTCTCCCATCCAATTACTAACCAGGCCCAAACCTGCTTAGCTTCCGAGCTCAGACATGATCTGGCATAGCCAGGGTGGTATGGCCATAAGCGAAGACTGCTGCAAAGAGAGAGCTATTTAAAGATCAGCCAATCTAATCGCCGGTACATTATACAGGACCAAACCTGCTTAGCTTCCGAGAGCAGACGAGATCAGGCATAGCCAGGTTGTTACGGTCGCAAGCGAAGGATACTGCAAAGAGAGGACTATTTAAAGATCAGCCAATCAAATCGCCCATACATTATATAAGTAGGAATGAAAACCCAAAATCTTACAGCACCTGGTATTCCCAGGCGGTCTCCCATCCAAGCACTAAACAGGCCAATACCTGCTAAGATTAAGAGATCGGGCATTGGCTCTTTTTTTTTAAGATTATTATATAATTAGTAATAAATTTCCAATAATATTAGAGCACCTGGTATTACCAGGGGGTCTCCCATCCAAACACTACACAGGTCCATGACTGCTAAGATTCAAAGAATGGGCATTGACTCTTTTTTTTTTCAAGATTATTATATAATTTGTGAAAAATTTACAAAAATCTTAAAGAAACTGGTATTACCAGGGGGTCTCCCATCCAATTACTAACCAGGCCCAAACCTGCTTAGCTTCCGAGCTCAGACATGATCTGGCATAGCCAGGGTGGTATGGCCATAAGCGAAGACTGCTGCAAAGAGAGAGCTATTTAAAGATCAGCCAATCTAATCGCCGGTACATTATATAAGTAGGAAAGAAAACCCTAAAGCTTAAAGCACCTGGTATTCCCAGGCGGTCTCCCATCCAAGTACTAAACAGGTCCATACCTCCTAAGATTCAAAGATTGGGCATTTACTCTTTTTTTTTTTTTTTTTTTGCAAGATTATTATGTAATTAGTAAAAATTGCCAAAAATATTACAGCAACTGGTATTTCCCGGCCGTCTTCCATCCAAGTACTAACCAGGCAAAACCTGCTATTATTCAGAGATCGGGCATTGACTTTTTTTTTTTTTTTTCAAGATTATTATATAATTTGTGAAAAATTTCCAAAAATCTTAAAGCAACTGGTATTACCACAGTGTCTCCCATCCAATTACTAACCAGGCCCATACCTGCTAAGATTCAGATATGGGGCATTGACTCCTTTCTTTTTTTCTTGCAAGATTATTATATAATTTGTGAAAAATTTCCAAAAATCTTAAAGCAACTGGTATTACCAGGTGGTCTCCCATCCAATTACGAACCAGGCCGAAACCTGCTTAGCTTCCGAGCTCAGACATGATCTGGCATAGCCAGGGTGGAATGGCCATAAGCGAAGACTGCTGCAGAGAGAGAGCTATTTAAAGATCAGCCAATCTAATCGCCGGTACATTATACAGGACCAAACCTGCTTAGCTTCCGAGAGCAGACGAGATCAGGCATAGCCAGGTTGTTACGGTCGCAAGCGAAGGATACTGCAAAGAGAGGACTATTTAAAGATCAGCCAATCAAATCGCCCATACATTATATAAGTAGGAATGAAAATCCAAAAGCTTACAGCACCTGGTATTCCGAGGCGGTCTCCCATCCAAGCACTAACCAGGCCAATACCTGCTAAGATTAAGAGATCGGGCATTGGCTCTTTTTTTTTTAAGATTATTATATAATTAGTAATAAATTTCCAATAATATTAGAGCACCTGGTATTACCAGGGGGTCTCCCATCCAAACACTACACAGGTCCATGACTGCTAAGATTCAAAGAATGGGCATTGACTCTTTTTTTTTTCAAGATTATTATATAATTTGTGAAAAATTTACAAAAATCTTAAAGCAACTGGTATTACCAGGGGGTCTCCCATCCAATTACTAACCAGGCCCAAACCTGCTTAGCTTCCGAGCTGAGACATGATCTGGCATAGCCAGGGTGGTATGGCCATAAGCGAAGACTGCTGCAAAGAGAGAGCTATTTAAAGATCAGCCAATCTAATCGCCGGTACATTATATAAGTAGGAAAGAAAACCCTAAAGCTTAAAGCACCTGGTATTCCCAGGCGGTCTCCCATCCAAGCACTAACCAGGCCAATACCTGCTAAGATTAAGAGATCGGGCATTGACTCTTTTTTTTTTAAGATTATTATATAATTAGTAATAAATTTCCAATAATATTAGAGCACCTGGTTTTCCGAGGCGGTCTCCCATCCAAGCACTAAACAGGTCCATACCTCCTAAGATTCAAAGATTGGGCATTTACTCTTTTTTTTTTTTTTTTTTTTTGCAAGATTATTATGTAATTAGTAAAAATTGCCAAAAATATTACAGCAACTGGTATTTCCCGGCCGTCTATCATCCAAGTACTAACCAGGCAAAACCTGCTATTATTCAGAGATCGGGCATTGACTTTATTTTTTTTTTTCAAGATTATTATATAATTTGTGAAAAATTTCCAAAAATCTTAAAGCAACTGGTATTACCAGGGTGTCTCCCATCCAATTACTAACCAGGCCCATACCTGCTAAGATTCAGATATGGGGCATTGACTCCTTTCTTTTTTTCTTGCAAGATTATTATATAATTTGTGAAAAATTTCCAAAAATCTTAAAGCAACTGGTATTACCAGGGGGTCTCCCATCCAATTACTAACCAGGCCGAAACCTGCTTAGTTTCCGAGCTCAGACATGATCTGGCATAGCCAGGGTGGTATGGCCATAAGCGAAGACTGCTGCAAAGAGAGAGCTATTTAAAGATCAGTCAATCTAATCGCCGGTACATTATATAAGTAGGAAAGAAAACCCTAAAGCTTAAAGCACCTGGTATTCCCAGGCGGTCTCCCATCCAAGCACTAACCAGGCCAATACCTGCTAAGATTAAGAGATCAGGCATTGGCTCTTTTTTTTAAGATTATTATATAATAAGTAATAAATTTCCAATAATATTAGAGCACCTGGTATTACCAGGGGGTCTCCCATCCAAACACTACACAGGTCCATGACTGCTAAGATTCAAAGAATGGGCATTGACTCTTTTTTTTTTTCAAGATTATTATATAATTTGTGAAAAATTTACAAAAATCTTAAAGCAACTGGTATTACCAGGGGGTCTCCCATCCAATTACTAACCAGGCCCAAACCTGCTTAGCTTCCGAGCTCAGACATGATCTGGCATAGCCAGGGTGGTATGGCCATAAGCAAAGACTGCTGCAAAGAGAGAGCTATTTAAAGATCAGCCAATCTAATCACCGGTACATTATACAGGACCAAACCTGCTTAGCTTCCGAGAGCAGACGAGATCAGGCATAGCCAGGTTGTTACGGTCGCAAGCGAAGGATACTGCAAAGAGAGGACTATTTAAAGATCAGCCAATCAAATCGCCCATACATTATATAAGTAGGAATGAAAACCCAAAAGCTTACAGCACCTGGTATTCCGAGGCGGTCTCCCATCCAAGCACTAACCAGGCCAATACCTGCTAAGATTAAGAGATCGGGCATTGGCTCTTTTTTTAAGATTATTATATAATTAGTAATAAATTTCCAATAATATTAGAGCACCTGGTATTACCAGGGGGTCTCCCATCCAAACACTACACAGGTCCATGACTGCTAAGATTCAAAGAATGGGCATTGACTCTTTTTTTTTTCAAGATTATTATATAATTTGTGAAAAATTTACAAAAATCTTAAAGCAACTGGTAATACCAGGGGGTCTCCCATCCAATTACTAACCAGGCCCAAACCTGCTTAGCTTTCGAGCTCAGACATGATCTGGCATAGCCAGGGTGGTATGGCCATAAGCGAAGACTGTTGCAAAGAGAGAGCTATTTAAAGATCAGCCAATCTAATCGCCGGTACATTATACAGGACCAAACCTGCTTAGCTTCCGAGAGCAGACGAGATCAGGCATAGCCAGGTTGTTACGGTCGCAAGCGAAGGATACTGCAAAGAGAGGACTATTTAAAGATCAGCCAATCAAATCGCCCATACATTATATAAGTAGGAATGAAAACCCAAAAGCTTACAGCACCTGGTATTCCCAGGCGGTCTCCCATCCAAGCACTAACCAGGCCAATACCTGCTAAGATTAAGAGATCGGGCATTGGCTCTTTTTTTTAAGATTATTATATAATAAGTAATAAATTTCCAATAATATTAGAGCACCTGGTATTACCAGGGGGTCTCCCATCCAAACACTACACAGGTCCATGACTGCTAAGATTCAAAGAATGGGCATTGACTCTTTTTTTTTTTCAAGATTATTATATAATTTGTGAAAAATTTACAAAAATCTTAAAGCAACTGGTATTACCAGGGGGTCTCCCATCCAATTACTAACCAGGCCCAAACCTGCTTAGCTTCCGAGCTCAGACATGATCTGGCATAGCCAGGGTGGTATGGCCATAAGCAAAGACTGCTGCAAAGAGAGAGCTATTTAAAGATCAGCCAATCTAATCGCCGGTACATTATACAGGACCAAACCTGCTTAGCTTCCGAGAGCAGACGAGATCAGGCATAGCCAGGTTGTTACGGTCGCAAGCGAAGGATACTGCAAAGAGAGGACTATTTAAAGATCAGCCAATCAAATCGCCCATACATTATATAAGTAGGAATGAAAACCCAAAAGCTTACAGCACCTGGTATTCCGAGGCGGTCTCCCATCCAAGCACTAACCAGGCCAATACCTGCTAAGATTAAGAGATCGGGCATTGGCTCTTTTTTTAAGATTATTATATAATTAGTAATAAATTTCCAATAATATTAGAGCACCTGGTATTACCAGGGGGTCTCCCATCCAAACACTACACAGGTCCATGACTGCTAAGATTCAAAGAATGGGCATTGACTCTTTTTTTTTTCAAGATTATTATATAATTTGTGAAAAATTTACAAAAATCTTAAAGCAACTGGTATTACCAGGGGGTCTCCCATCCAATTACTAACCAGGCCCAAACCTGCTTAGCTTTCGAGCTCAGACATGATCTGGCATAGCCAGGGTGGTATGGCCATAAGCGAAGACTGCTGCAAAGAGAGAGCTATTTAAAGATCAGCCAATCTAATCGCCGGTACATTATATAAGTAGGAAAGAAAACCCTAAAGCTTAAAGCACCTGGTATTCCCAGGCGGTCTCCCATCCAAGTACTAAACAGGTCCATACCTCCTAAGATTCAAAGATTGGGCATTTACTCTTTTTTTTTTAAGATTATTATATAATTAGTAATAAATTTCCAATAATATTAGAGCACCTGGTTTTCCGAGGCGGTCTCCCATCCAAGCACTAAACAGGTCCATACCTCCTAAGATTCAAAGATTGGGCATTTACTCTTTTTTTTTTTTTTTTTTTTTGCAAGATTATTATGTAATTAGTAAAAATTGCCAAAAATATTACAGCAACTGGTATTTCCCGGCCGTCTATCATCCAAGTACTAACCAGGCAAAACCTGCTATTATTCAGAGATCGGGCATTGACTTTATTTTTTTTTTTCAAGATTATTATATAATTTGTGAAAAATTTCCAAAAATCTTAAAGCAACTGGTATTACCAGGGTGTCTCCCATCCAATTACTAACCAGGCCCATACCTGCTAAGATTCAGATATGGGGCATTGACTCCTTTCTTTTTTTCTTGCAAGATTATTATATAATTTGTGAAAAATTTCCAAAAATCTTAAAGCAACTGGTATTACCAGGGGGTCTCCCATCCAATTACTAACCAGGCCGAAACCTGCTTAGTTTCCGAGCTCAGACATGATCTGGCATAGCCAGGGTGGTATGGCCATAAGCGAAGACTGCTGCAAAGAGAGAGCTATTTAAAGATCAGTCAATCTAATCGCCGGTACATTATATAAGTAGGAAAGAAAACCCTAAAGCTTAAAGCACCTGGTATTCCCAGGCGGTCTCCCATCCAAGCACTAACCAGGCCAATACCTGCTAAGATTAAGAGATCGGGCATTGACTCTTTTTTTTTTTTTTTTTTTTTTTTTAAGATTATTATATAATTAGTAATAAATTTCCAATAATATTAGAGCACCTGGTATTCCGAGGCGGTCTCCCATCCAGACACTAAACAGGTCCATGACTGCTAAGATTCAAAGAATGGGCATTGACTCTTTTTTTTTTCAAGATTATTATATAATTTGTGAAAAATTTACAAAAATCTTAAAGCAACTGGTATTACCAGGGGGTCTCCCATCCAATTACTAACCAGGCCCAAACCTGCTTAGCTTCCGAGCTCAGACATGATCTGGCATAGCCAGGGTGGTATGGCCATAAGCGAAGACTGCTGCAAAGAGAGAGCTATTTAAAGATCAGCCAATCTAATCGCCGGTACATTATACAGGACCAAACCTGCTTAGCTTCCGAGAGCAGACGAGATCAGGCATAGCCAGGTTGTTACGGTCGCAAGCGAAGGATACTGCAAAGAGAGGACTATTTAAAGATCAGCCAATCAAATCGCCCATACATTATATAAGTAGGAATGAAAACCCAAAATCTTACAGCACCTGGTATTCCCAGGCGGTCTCCCATCCAAGCACTAAACAGGCCAATACCTGCTAAGATTAAGAGATCGGGCATTGGCTCTTTTTTTTTAAGATTATTATATAATTAGTAATAAATTTCCAATAATATTAGAGCACCTGGTATTACCAGGGGGTCTCCCATCCAAACACTACACAGGTCCATGACTGCTAAGATTCAAAGAATGGGCATTGACTCTTTTTTTTTTCAAGATTATTATATAATTTGTGAAAAATTTACAAAAATCTTAAAGCAACTGGTATTACCAGGGGGTCTCCCATCCAATTACTAACCAGGCCCAAACCTGCTTAGCTTCCGAGCTCAGACATGATCTGGCATAGCCAGGGTGGTATGGCCATAAGCGAAGACTGCTGCAAAGAGAGAGCTATTTAAAGATCAGCCAATCTAATCGCCGGTACATTATATAAGTAGGAAAGAAAACCCTAAAGCTTAAAGCACCTGGTATTCCCAGGCGGTCTCCCATCCAAGTACTAAACAGGTCCATACCTCCTAAGATTCAAAGATTGGGCATTTACTCTTTTTTTTTTTTTTTTTTTGCAAGATTATTATGTAATTAGTAAAAATTGCCAAAAATATTACAGCAACTGGTATTTCCCGGCCGTCTTCCATCCAAGTACTAACCAGGCAAAACCTGCTATTATTCAGAGATCGGGCATTGACTTTTTTTTTTTTTTTTCAAGATTATTATATAATTTGTGAAAAATTTCCAAAAATCTTAAAGCAACTGGTATTACCACAGTGTCTCCCATCCAATTACTAACCAGGCCCATACCTGCTAAGATTCAGATATGGGGCATTGACTCCTTTCTTTTTTTCTTGCAAGATTATTATATAATTTGTGAAAAATTTCCAAAAATCTTAAAGCAACTGGTATTACCAGGGGGTCTCCCATCCAATTACGAACCAGGCCGAAACCTGCTTAGCTTCCGAGCTCAGACATGATCTGGCATAGCCAGGGTGGAATGGCCATAAGCGAAGACTGCTGCAGAGAGAGAGCTATTTAAAGATCAGCCAATCTAATCGCCGGTACATTATACAGGACCAAACCTGCTTAGCTTCCGAGAGCAGACGAGATCAGGCATAGCCAGGTTGTTACGGTCGCAAGCGAAGGATACTGCAAAGAGAGGACTATTTAAAGATCAGCCAATCAAATCGCCCATACATTATATAAGTAGGAATGAAAATCCAAAAGCTTACAGCACCTGGTATTCCGAGGCGGTCTCCCATCCAAGCACTAACCAGGCCAATACCTGCTAAGATTAAGAGATCGGGCATTGGCTCTTTTTTTTTTAAGATTATTATATAATTAGTAATAAATTTCCAATAATATTAGAGCACCTGGTATTACCAGGGGGTCTCCCATCCAAACACTACACAGGTCCATGACTGCTAAGATTCAAAGAATGGGCATTGACTCTTTTTTTTTTCAAGATTATTATATAATTTGTGAAAAATTTACAAAAATCTTAAAGCAACTGGTATTACCAGGGGGTCTCCCATCCAATTACTAACCAGGCCCAAACCTGCTTAGCTTCCGAGCTGAGACATGATCTGGCATAGCCAGGGTGGTATGGCCATAAGCGAAGACTGCTGCAAAGAGAGAGCTATTTAAAGATCAGCCAATCTAATCGCCGGTACATTATATAAGTAGGAAAGAAAACCCTAAAGCTTAAAGCACCTGGTATTCCCAGGCGGTCTCCCATCCAAGCACTAACCAGGCCAATACCTGCTAAGATTAAGAGATCGGGCATTGACTCTTTTTTTTTAAGATTATTATATAATTAGTAATAAATTTCCAATAATATTAGAGCACCTGGTTTTCCGAGGCGGTCTCCCATCCAAGCACTAAACAGGTCCATACCTCCTAAGATTCAAAGATTGGGCATTTACTCTTTTTTTTTTTTTTTTTTTTTGCAAGATTATTATGTAATTAGTAAAAATTGCCAAAAATATTACAGCAACTGGTATTTCCCGGCCGTCTATCATCCAAGTACTAACCAGGCAAAACCTGCTATTATTCAGAGATCGGGCATTGACTTTATTTTTTTTTTTCAAGATTATTATATAATTTGTGAAAAATTTCCAAAAATCTTAAAGCAACTGGTATTACCAGGGTGTCTCCCATCCAATTACTAACCAGGCCCATACCTGCTAAGATTCAGATATGGGGCATTGACTCCTTTCTTTTTTTCTTGCAAGATTATTATATAATTTGTGAAAAATTTCCAAAAATCTTAAAGCAACTGGTATTACCAGGGGGTCTCCCATCCAATTACTAACCAGGCCGAAACCTGCTTAGTTTCCGAGCTCAGACATGATCTGGCATAGCCAGGGTGGTATGGCCATAAGCGAAGACTGCTGCAAAGAGAGAGCTATTTCAAGATCAGTCAATCTAATCGCCGGTACATTATATAAGTAGGAAAGAAAACCCTAAAGCTTAAAGCACCTGGTATTCCCAGGCGGTCTCCCATCCAAGCACTAACCAGGCCAATACCTGCTAAGATTAAGAGATCGGGCATTGACTCTTTTTTTTTTTTTTTTTTTTTTTTAAGATTATTATATAATTAGTAATAAATTTCCAATAATATTAGAGCACCTGGTATTCCGAGGTGGTCTCCCATCCAGACACTAAACAGGTCCATGACTGCTAAGATTCAAAGAATGGGCATTGACTCTTTTTTTTTTTCAAGATTATTATATAATTTGTGAAAAATTTACAAAAATCTTAAAGCAACTGGTATTACCAGGGGGTCTCCCATCCAATTACTAACCAGGCCCAAACCTGCTTAGCTTCCGAGCTCAGACATGATCTGGCATAGCCAGGGTGGTATGGCCATAAGCGAAGACTGCTGCAAAGAGAGAGCTATTTAAAGATCAGCCAATCTAATCGCCGGTACATTATACAGGACCAAACCTGCTTAGCTTCCGAGAGCAGACGAGATCAGGCATAGCCAGGTTGTTACGGTCGCAAGCGAAGGATACTGCAAAGAGAGGACTATTTAAAGATCAGCCAATCAAATCGCCCATACATTATATAAGTAGGAATGAAAACCCAAAAGCTTACAGCACCTGGTATTCCCAGGCGGTCTCCCATCCAAGCACTAACCAGGCCAATACCTGCTAAGATTAACCCCTTTGCGTGCAAACATCGCTGACGGCCCCAGTTTATTATTGTTTCACTTTCACAGCACATTAAACATCACTGTCTTACTTCATCTGGACAAACTGTGCATCAATGGAAAGTTTAAAGACTCTAGTTTCGATATTTGACCAATATTTTGATAAAACATTGTTGCAGTGACAGATATTTAGTGATTTATGTCAGGAGTGCAAAATAATAAATCCGTATTATGCCACATTTTGAATAGAAATTCACAACTCACTCATATTCAGTCACGTCAAGAGCGGTTTATTTGTGTTCACATAGACTCACTGAACAGCGTCAATAAGGATTTACAGACCAAAGATGCATATCTGCGGAGATATATGGATATATTTACTGATGTTTACTTCATATTTCTTCAGACAGAATCGTCATTTCTATTCATTTTCCACGGATTTACGCGATCAGATGATAAACAGCCTCTCCCAGCGATCTGTGTGTGCGTGCAGTAGTCACAGCTCGTGCGGTGTGTGACTCAGACTCTGATTGGGTCTTTCAAACGTCAATCTTAGAGTTTCATATCTGGACACCGCCCCATCGTGTCACATGCTTCCTGCACACTTCCTGGTAGTTATCTGGCCAAAACAACACTGAAACACCTCTGTACACACAAAATATCCGAATAATAAACCCGCGATTACGATAGTAAAGCTTGGTATGAGAATTTCTTGAGATCTGGGGCGTTTTTATAAAAAAAATCGAAAATGTACATCGGAAATGCTAACTTGTGCAGCGATGAAAAAGGCTACAAATAACATATTTTTACAACAGTAAACGACCAAATTCCACCCCTGATCGCTAAAGGAAGTTATTATAAACACTCGATCGGGGTTTAAAGTGAGTTTTGAGTAAAAGTGTACTAATAATTTCATAAATTGTCAGATGTAGCTTGATGCTAACGTTAGCACCAATGCTACTAATAGCAGGTGCTTTTCTTCTTCATAATGCATTTTTGTCTCAATAATTCACGTAAGGTCGTAAGAAAATGTTTTGTTGTATTTTTATAGTAAGACTTTTGATAAATAAGGGCTAAATGCAAAGAGAGACTGAAGTGAGATCGCTGCTTTGTTGCTTTGTAAAGCCTGAAAAACCACAATCAAGGCTAATAAAGGTGGAATAAAAACAAAAGAATAATGATAAAAGAATAATGCGGATAATGTGTCATACTTGGCGGAGGTGTGAAAGAACCGTTTGGTGAGAACAATACAATCATGATTCGGGCAGTTTTCAACAGTGAAACATACACAAAGAGCACATGAATGTTTACATGTGAGATCTTACAGAGATGACAAGGGCCATAAATCAATCTGACTAGCCTTCTCTAAAAACACACATGACATGGCCTTAAAAATATTTCATAAAATTCACAGTTTTACAGATTCGATTATGAAATTTTTTATGAAGTCTTGGAAGACTTGTGGCCTTAGCTACACTGTGTTTTCAAACTCATTTCCTACATCAACATTTTTTTAAATACATTTAAAACATATGTTTTTAATATTTTTATTTTTGTTTTTATGTTTGAGCTTATATATCTCTATTATCATAACAGTCTGAGTGATTCTGATTCCTGAACAGTAAACTTTAAAGTGTCAGCTTTGTGAACAAAGGTTGATTATGTATCTAGTCAGAAAGAATCATGAGCAGAAACCTTTTTATTTTGGGTATGTAATTTCGGTCTCCATGCCAAAAAAGGGGGGTTACTAGTAAGGGGTTAAGAGATCGGGCATTGGCTCTTTATTTTTAAGATTATTATATAATTAGTAATAAATTTCCAATAATATTAGAGCACCTGGTATTACCAGGGGGTCTCCCATCCAAACACTACACAGGTCCATGACTGCTAAGATTCAAAGAATGGGCATTGACTCTTTTTTTTTTCAAGATTATTATATAATTTGTGAAAAATTTACAAAAATCTTAAAGCAACTGGTATTACCAGGTGGTCTCCCATCCAATTACTAACCAGGCCCAAACCTGCTTAGCTTCCGAGCTCAGACATGATCTGGCATAGCCAGGGTGGTATGGCCATAAGCAAAGACTGCTGCAAAGAGAGAGCTATTTAAAGATCAGCCAATCTAATCGCCGGTACATTATACAGGACCAAACCTGCTTAGCTTCCGAGAGCAGACGAGATCAGGCATAGCCAGGTTGTTACGGTCGCAAGCGAAGGATACTGCAAAGAGAGGACTATTTAAAGATCAGCCAATCAAATCGCCCATACATTATATAAGTAGGAATGAAAACCCAAAAGCTTACAGCACCTGGTATTCCGAGGCGGTCTCCCATCCAAGCACTAACCAGGCCAATACCTGCTAAGATTAAGAGATCGGGCATTGGCTCTTTTTTTAAGATTATTATATAATTAGTAATAAATTTCCAATAATATTAGAGCACCTGGTATTACCAGGGGGTCTCCCATCCAAACACTACACAGGTCCATGACTGCTAAGATTCAAAGAATGGGCATTGACTCTTTTTTTTTTCAAGATTATTATATAATTTGTGAAAAATTTACAAAAATCTTAAAGCAACTGGTATTACCAGGGGGTCTCCCATCCAATTACTAACCAGGCCCAAACCTGCTTAGCTTTCGAGCTCAGACATGATCTGGCATAGCCAGGGTGGTATGGCCATAAGCGAAGACTGCTGCAAAGAGAGAGCTATTTAAAGATCAGCCAATCTAATCGCCGGTACATTATACAGGACCAAACCTGCTTAGCTTCCGAGAGCAGACGAGATCAGGCATAGCCAGGTTGTTACGGTCGCAAGCGAAGGATACTGCAAAGAGAGGACTATTTAAAGATCAGCCAATCAAATCGCCCATACATTATATAAGTAGGAATGAAAACCCAAAAGCTTACAGCACCTGGTATTCCGAGGCGGTCTCCCATCCAAGCACTAACCAGGCCAATACCTGCTAAGATTAAGAGATCGGGCATTGGCTCTTTTTTTAAGATTATTATATAATTAGTAATAAATTTCCAATAATATTAGAGCACCTGGTATTACCAGGGGGTCTCCCATCCAAACACTACACAGGTCCATGACTGCTAAGATTCAAAGAATGGGCATTGACTCTTTTTTTTTTCAAGATTATTATATAATTTGTGAAAAATTTACAAAAATCTTAAAGCAACTGGTATTACCAGGGGGTCTCCCATCCAATTACTAACCAGGCCCAAACCTGCTTAGCTTTCGAGCTCAGACATGATCTGGCATAGCCAGGGTGGTATGGCCATAAGCGAAGACTGCTGCAAAGAGAGAGCTATTTAAAGATCAGCCAATCTAATCGCCGGTACATTATACAGGACCAAACCTGCTTAGTTTCCGAGCTCAGACATGATCTGGCATAGCGAGGGTGGTATGGCCATAAGCGAAGACTGCTGCAAAGAGAGAGCTATTTAAAGATCAGTCAATCTAATCGCCGGTACATTATATAAGTAGGAAAGAAAACCCTAAAGCTTAAAGCACCTGGTATTCCCAGGCGGTCTCCCATCCAAGCACTAACCAGGCCAATACCTGCTAAGATTAAGAGATCGGGCATTGACTCTTTTTTTTTTTTTTTTTTTTTTTAAGATTATTATATAATTAGTAATAAATTTCCAATAATATTAGAGCACCTGGTATTCCGAGGCGGTCTCCCATCCAGACACTAAACAGGTCCATAGCTGCTAAGATTCAAAGATTGGGCATTGACTCTTCTTGTTTCAAGATAATTATATAATTAGTACAAATTTCCAAAAATATTACAGCAAATGGTATTCCGAGGCGGTCTCCCATCCAAGCACTAAACAGGTCCATACCTCCTAAGATTCAAAGATTGGGCATTTACTCTTTTTTTTTTTTTTTTTTTTTTGCAAGATTATTATGTAATTAGTAAAAATTGCCAAAAATATTACAGCAACTGGTATTTCCCGGCCGTCTTCCATCCAAGTACTAACCAGGCAAAACCTGCTATTATTCAGAGATCGGGCATTGACTTTTTTTTTTTTTTTTTTAAGATTATTATATAATTTGTGAAAAATTTCCAAAAATCTTAAAGCAACTGGTATTACCACAGTGTCTCCCATCCAATTACTAACCAGGCCCATACCTGCTAAGATTCAGATATGGGGCATTGACTCCTTTCTTTTTTTCTTGCAAGATTATTATATAATTTGTGAAAAATTTCCAAAAATCTTAAAGCAACTGGTATTACCAGGGGGTCTCCCATCCAATTACTAACCAGGCCCATACCTGCTAAGATTCAGATATGGGGCATTGACTCCTTTCTTTTTTTCTTGCAAGATTATTATATAATTTGTGAAAAATTTCCAAAAATCTTAAAGCAACTGGTATTACCAGGGGGTCTCCCATCCAATTACTAACCAGGCCGAAACCTGCTTAGTTTCCGAGCTCAGACATGATCTGGCATAGCCAGGGTGGTATGGCCATAAGCGAAGACTGCTGCAAAGAGAGAGCTATTTAAAGATCAGTCAATCTAATCGCCGGTACATTATATAAGTAGGAAAGAAAACCCTAAAGCTTAAAGCACCTGGTATTCCCAGGCGGTCTCCCATCCAAGCACTAACCAGGCCAATACCTGCTAAGATTAAGAGATCGGGCATTGACTCTTTTTTTTTTTTTTTTTTTTTTTTAAGATTATTATATAATTAGTAATACATTTCCAATAATATTAGAGCACCTGGTATTCCGAGGTGGTCTCCCATCCAGACACTAAACAGGTCCATGACTGCTAAGATTCAAAGAATGGGCATTGACTCTTTTTTTTTTTCAAGATTATTATATAATTTGTGAAAAATTTACAAAAATCTTAAAGCAACTGGTATTACCAGGGGGTCTCCCATCCAATTACTAACCAGGCCCAAACCTGCTTAGCTTCCGAGCTCAGACATGATCTGGCATAGCCAGGGTGGTATGGCCATAAGCGAAGACTGCTGCAAAGAGAGAGCTATTTAAAGATCAGCCAATCTAATCGCCGGTACATTATACAGGACCAAACCTGCTTAGCTTCCGAGAGCAGACGAGATCAGGCATAGCCAGGTTGTTACGGTCGCAAGCGAAGGATACTGCAAAGAGAGGACTATTTAAAGATCAGCCAATCAAATCGCCCATACATTATATAAGTAGGAATGAAAACCCAAAAGCTTACAGCACCTGGTATTCCCAGGCGGTCTCCCATCCAAGCACTAACCAGGCCAATACCTGCTAAGATTAAGAGATCGGGCATTGGCTCTTTATTTTTAAGATTATTATATAATTAGTAATAAATTTCCAATAATATTAGAGCACCTGGTATTACCAGGGGGTCTCCCATCCAAACACTACACAGGTCCATGACTGCTAAGATTCAAAGAATGGGCATTGACTCTTTTTTTTTTCAAGATTATTATATAATTTGTGAAAAATTTACAAAAATCTTAAAGCAACTGGTATTACCAGGGGGTCTCCCATCCAATTACTAACCAGGCCCAAACCTGCTTAGCTTCCGAGCTCAGACATGATCTGGCATAGCCAGGGTGGTATGGCCATAAGAGAAGACTGCTGCAAAGAGAGAGCTATTTAAAGATCAGCCAATCTAATCGCCGGTACATTATACAGGACCAAACCTGCTTAGCTTCCGAGAGCAGACGAGATCAGGCATAGCCAGGTTGTTACGGTCGCAAGCGAAGGATACTGCAAAGAGAGGACTATTTAAAGATCAGCCAATCAAATCGCCCATACATTATATAAGTAGGAATGAAAACCCAAAAGCTTACAGCACCTGGTATTCCGAGGCGGTCTCCCATCCAAGCACTAACCAGGCCAATACCTGCTAAGATTAAGAGATCGGGCATTGGCTCTTTTTTTAAGATTATTATATAATTAGTAATAAATTTCCAATAATATTAGAGCACCTGGTATTACCAGGGGGTCTCCCATCCAAACACTACACAGGTCCATGACTGCTAAGATTCAAAGAATGGGCATTGACTCTTTTTTTTTTCAAGATTATTATATAATTTGTGAAAAATTTACAAAAATCTTAAAGCAACTGGTATTACCAGGGGGTCTCCCATCCAATTACTAACCAGGCCCAAACCTGCTTAGCTTCCGAGCTCAGACATGATCTGGCATAGCCAGGGTGGTATGGCCATAAGCGAAGACTGCTGCAAAGAGAGAGCTATTTAAAGATCAGCCAATCTAATCGCCGGTACATTATATAAGTAGGAAAGAAAACCCTAAAGCTTAAAGCACCTGGTATTCCCAGGCGGTCTCCCATCCAAGCACTAAACAGGTCCATACCTCCTAAGATTCAAAGATTGGGCATTTACTCTTTTTTTTTTTTTTTTTTGCAAGATTATTATGTAATTAGAAAAAATTGCCAAAAATATTACAGCAACTGGTATTTCCCGGCCGTCTTCCATCCAAGTACTAACCAGGCAAAACCTGCTATTATTCAGAGATCGGGCATTGACTTTTTTTTTTTTTTTTCAAGATTATTATATAATTTGTGAAAAATTTCCAAAAATCTTAAAGCAACTGGTATTACCACAGTGTCTCCCATCCAATTACTAACCAGGCCCATACCTGCTAAGATTTAGATATGGGGCATTGACTCCTTTCTTTTTTTCTTGCAAGATTATTATATAATTTGTGAAAAATTTCCAAAAATCTTAAAGCAACTGGTATTACCAGGGGGTCTCCCATCCAATTACTAAACAGGCCGAAACCTGCTTAGCTTCCGAGCTCAGACATGATCTGGCATAGCCAGGGTGGAATGGCCATAAGCGAAGACTGCTGCAGAGAGAGAGCTATTTAAAGATCAGCCAATCTAATCGCCGGTACATTATACAGGACCAAACCTGCTTAGCTTCCGAGCTCAGACATGATCTGGCATAGCGAGGGTGGTATGGCCATAAGCGAAGACTGCTGCAAAGAGAGAGCTATTTAAAGATCAGTCAATCTAATCGCCGGTACATTATATAAGTAGGAAAGAAAACCCTAAAGCTTAAAGCACCTGGTATTCCCAGGCGGTCTCCCATCCAAGCACTAACCAGGCCAATACCTGCTAAGATTAAGAGATCGGGCATTGACTCTTTTTTTTTTTTTTTTTTTTTTTTTTTAAAGATTATTATATAATTAGTAATAAATTTCCAATAATATTAGAGCACCTGGTTTTCCGAGGCGGTCTCCCATCCAAACACTAAACAGGTCCATAGCTGCTAAGATTCAAAGATTGGGCATTGACTCTTCTTGTTTCAAGATAATTATATAATTAGTACAAATTTCCAAAAATATTACAGCAAATGGTATTCCGAGGCGGTCTCCCATCCAAGCACTAAACAGGTCCATACCTCCTAAGATTCAAAGATTGGGCATTTACTCTTTTTTTTTTTTTTTTTTTTTTTTGCAAGATTTTTATGTAATTAGTAAAAATTGCCAAAAATATTACAGCAACTGGTATTTCCCGGCCGTCTTCCATCCAAGTACTAACCAGGCAAAACCTGCTATTATTCAGAGATCGGGCATTGACTTTTTTTTTTTTTTCAAAATTATTATATAATTTGTGAAGAATTTCCAAAAATCTTAAAGCAACTGGTATTACCAGGGTGTCTCCCATCCAATTACTAACCAGGCCCATACCTGCTAAGATTCAGATATGGGGCATTGACTCCTTTCTTTTTTTCTTGCAAGATTATTATATAATTTGTGAAAAATTTCCAAAAATCTTAAAGCAACTGGTATTACCAGGGGGTCTCCCATCCAATTACTAACCAGGCCGAAACCTGCTTAGTTTCCGAGCTCAGACATGATCTGGCATAGCCAGGGTGGTATGGCCATAAGCGAAGACTGCTGCAAAGAGAGAGCTATTTAAAGATCAGCCAATCTAATCGCCGGTACATTATACAGGACCAAACCTGCTTAGCTTCCGAGAGCAGACGAGATCAGGCATAGCCAGGTTGTTACGGTCGCAAGCGAAGGATACTGCAAAGAGAGGACTATTTAAAGATCAGCCAATCAAATCGCCCATACATTATATAAGTAGGAATGAAAACCCAAAAGCTTACAGCACCTGGTATTCCCAGGCGGTCTCCCATCCAAGCACTAACCAGGCCAATACCTGCTAAGATTAAGAGATCGGGCATTGGCTCTTTTTTTTTAAGATTATTATATAATTAGTAATAAATTTCCAATAATATTAGAGCACCTGGTATTACCAGGGGGTCTCCCATCCAAACACTACACAGGTCCATGACTGCTAAGATTCAAAGAATGGGCATTGACTCTTTTTTTTTTTCAAGATTATTATATAATTTGTGAAAAATTTACAAAAATCTTAAAGCAACTGGTATTACCAGGGGGTCTCCCATCCAATTACTAACCAGGTCCAAACCTGCTTAGCTTTCGAGCTCAGACATGATCTGGCATAGCCAGGGTGGTATGGCCATAAGCGAAGACTGCTGCAAAGAGAGAGCTATTTAAAGATCAGCCAATCTAATCGCCGGTACATTATATAAGTAGGAAAGAAAACCCTAAAGCTTAAAGCACCTGGTATTCCCAGGCGGTCTCCCATCCAAGCACTAAACAGGTCCATACCTCCTAAGATTCAAAGATTGGGCATTTACTCTTTTTTTTTTTTTTTTTTTTGCAAGATTATTATGTAATTAGTAAAAATTGCCAAAAATATTACAGCAACTGGTATTTCCCGGCCGTCTTCCATCCAATTACTAACCAGGCAAAACCTGCTATTATTCAGAGATCGGGCATTGACTTTTTTTTTTTTTTTCTAGATTATTATATAATTTGTGAAAAATTTCCAAAAATCTTAAAGCAACTGGTATTACCACAGTGTCTCCCATCCAATTACTAACCAGGCCCATACCTGCTAAGATTCAGATATGGGGCATTGACTCCTTTCTTTTTTTCTTGCAAGATTATTATATAATTTGTGAAAAATTTCCAAAAATCTTAAAGCAACTGGTATTACCAGGGGGTCTCCTATCCAATTACGAACCAGGCCGAAACCTGCTTAGCTTCCGAGCTCAGACATGATCTGGCATAGCTAGGGTGGAATGGCCATAAGCGAAGACTGCTGCAGAGAGAGAGCTATTTAAAGATCAGCCAATCTAATCGCCGGTACATTATACAGGACCAAACCTGCTTAGCTTCCGAGAGCAGACGAGATCAGGCATAGCCAGGTTGTTACGGTCGCAAGCGAAGGATACTGCAAAGAGAGGACTATTTAAAGATCAGCCAATCAAATCGCCCATACATTATATAAGTAGGAATGAAAATCCAAAAGCTTACAGCACCTGGTATTCCGAAGCGGTCTCCCATCCAAGCACTAACCAGGCCAATACCTGCTAAGATTAAGAGATCGGGCATTGGCTCTTTTTTTTTTAAGATTATTATATAATTAGTAATAAATTTCCAATAATATTAGAGCACCTGGTATTACCAGGGGGTCTCCCATCCAAACACTACACAGGTCCATGACTGCTAAGATTCAAAGAATGGGCATTGACTCTTTTTTTTTTCAAGATTATTATATAATTTGTGAAAAAATTACAAAAATCTTAAAGCAACTGGTATTACCAGGGGGTCTCCCATCCAATTACTAACCAGGCCCAAACCTGCTTAGCTTCCGAGCTGAGACATGATCTGGCATAGCCAGGGTGGTATGGCCATAAGCGAAGACTGCTGCAAAGAGAGAGCTATTTAAAGATCAGCCAATCTAATCGCCGGTACATTATATAAGTAGGAAAGAAAACCCTAAAGCTTAAAGCACCTGGTATTCCCAGGCGGTCTCCCATCCAAGCACTAACCAGGCCAATACCTGCTAAGATTAAGAGATCGGGCATTGACTCTTTTTTTTTTAAGATTATTATATAATTAGTAATAAATTTCCAATAATATTAGAGCACCTGGTTTTCCGAGGCGGTCTCCCATCCAAGCACTAAACAGGTCCATACCTCCTAAGATTCAAAGATTGGGCATTTACTCTTTTTTTTTTTTTTTTTTTTTGCAAGATTATTATGTAATTAGTAAAAATTGCCAAAAATATTACAGCAACTGGTATTTCCCGGCCGTCTATCATCCAAGTACTAACCAGGCAAAACCTGCTATTATAAAGAGATCGGGCATTGTCTTTATTTTTTTTTTTCAAGATTATTATATAATTTGTGAAAAATTTCCAAAAATCTTAAAGCAACTGGTATTACCAGGGTGTCTCCCATCCAATTACTAACCAGGCCCATACCTGCTAAGATTCAGAAATGGGGCATTGACTCCTTTCTTTTTTTCTTGCAAGATTATTATATAATTTGTGAAAAATTTCCAAAAATCTTAAAGCAACTGGTATTACCAGGGGGTCTCCCATCCAATTACTAACCAGGCCGAAACCTGCTTAGTTTCCGAGCTCAGACATGATCTGGCATAGCCAGGGTGGTATGGCCATAAGCGAAGACTGCTGCAAAGAGAGAGCTATTTAAAGATCAGTCAATCTAATCGCCGGTACATTATATAAGTAGGAAAGAAAACCCTAAAGCTTAAAGCACCTGGTATTCCCAGGCGGTCTCCCATCCAAGCACTAACCAGGCCAATACCTGCTAAGATTAAGAGATCGGGCATTGACTCTTTTTTTTTTATTTTTTTTTTTAAGATTATTATATAATTAGTAATAAATTTCCAATAATATTAGAGCACCTGGTATTCCGAGGCGGTCTCCCATCCAGACACTAAACAGGTCCATGACTGCTAAGATTCAAAGAATGGGCATTGACTCTTTTTTTTTTTCAAGATTATTATATAATTTGTGAAAAATTTACAAAAATCTTAAAGCAAATGGTATTCCGAGGCGGTCTCCCATCCAAGCACTAAACAGGTCCATACCTCCTAAGATTCAAAGATTGGGCATTTACTCTTTTTTTTTTTTTTTTTTTTTTTTTGCAAGATTTTTATGTAATTAGTAAAAATTGCCAAAAATATTACAGCAACTGGTATTTCCCGGCCGTCTTCCATCCAAGTACTAACCAGGCAAAACCTGCTATTATTCAGAGATCGGGCATTGACTTTTTTTTTTTTTTCAAAATTATTATATAATTTGTGAAGAATTTCCAAAAATCTTAAAGCAACTGGTATTACCAGGGTGTCTCCCATCCAATTACTAACCAGGCCCATACCTGCTAAGATTCAGATATGGGGCATTGACTCCTTTCTTTTTTTCTTGCAAGATTATTATATAATTTGTGAAAAATTTCCAAAAATCTTAAAGCAACTGGTATTACCAGGGGGTCTCCCATCCAATTACTAACCAGGCCGAAACCTGCTTAGTTTCCGAGCTCAGACATGATCTGGCATAGCCAGGGTGGTATGGCCATAAGCGAAGACTGCTGCAAAGAGAGAGCTATTTAAAGATCAGCCAATCTAATCGCCGGTACATTATACAGGACCAAACCTGCTTAGCTTCCGAGAGCAGACGAGATCAGGCATAGCCAGGTTGTTACGGTCGCAAGCGAAGGATACTGCAAAGAGAGGACTATTTAAAGATCAGCCAATCAAATCGCCCATACATTATATAAGTAGGAATGAAAACCCAAAAGCTTACAGCACCTGGTATTCCCAGGCGGTCTCCCATCCAAGCACTAACCAGGCCAATACCTGCTAAGATTAAGAGATCGGGCATTGGCTCTTTTTTTTTAAGATTATTATATAATTAGTAATAAATTTCCAATAATATTAGAGCACCTGGTATTACCAGGGGGTCTCCCATCCAAACACTACACAGGTCCATGACTGCTAAGATTCAAAGAATGGGCATTGACTCTTTTTTCTTTCAAGATTATTATATAATTTGTGAAAAATGTACAAAAATCTTAAAGCAACTGGTATTACCAGGGGGTCTCCCATCCAATTACTAACCAGGCCCAAACCTGCTTAGCTTCCGAGCTCAGACATGATCTGGCATAGCCAGGGTGGTATGGCCATAAGCGAAGACTGCTGCAAAGAGAGAGCTATTTAAAGATCAGCCAATCTAATCGCCGGTACATTATACAGGACCAAACCTGCTTAGCTTCCGAGATCAGACGAGATCAGGCATAGCCAGGTTGTTACGGTCGCAAGCGAAAGATACTGCAAAGAGAGGACTATTTAAAGATCAGCCAATCTAATCGCCGGTACATTATATAAGTAGGAAAGAAAACCCTAAAGCTTAAAGCACCTGGTATTCCCAGGCGGTCTCCCATCCAAGCACTAACCAGGCCAATACCTGCTAAGATTAAGAGATCGGGCATTGACTCTTTTTTTTTTTTTTTTTTTTTTTTTTTAAAGATTATTATATAATTAGTAATAAATTTCCAATAATATTAGAGCACCTGGTTTTCCGAGGCGGTCTCCCATCCAAACACTAAACAGGTCCATAGCTGCTAAGATTCAAAGATTGGGCATTGACTCTTCTTGTTTCAAGATAATTATATAATTAGTACAAATTTCCAAAAATATTACAGCAAATGGTATTCCGAGGCGGTCTCCCATCCAAGCACTAAACAGGTCCATACCTCCTAAGATTCAAAGATTGGGCATTTACTGTTTTTTTTTTTTTTTTTTTGCAAGATTATTATGTAATTAGTAAAAATTGCCAAAAATATTACAGCAACTGGTATTTCCCGGCCGTCTTCCATCCAAGTACTAACCAGGCAAAACCTGCTATTATTCAGAGATCGGGCATTGACTTTTTTTTTTTTTTTTTTCAAGATTATTATATAATTTGTGAAAAATTTCCAAAAATCTTAAAGCAACTGGTATTACCACAGTGTCTCCCATCCAATTACTAACCAGGCCCATACCTGCTAAGATTCAGATATGGGGCATTGACTCCTTTCTTTTTTTCTTGCAAGATTATTATATAATTTGTGAAAAATTTCCAAAAATCTTAAAGCAACTGGTATTACCAGGGGGTCTCCCATCCAATTACTAACCAGGCCCATACCTGCTAAGATTCAGATATGGGGCATTGACTCCTTTCTTTTTTTCTTGCAAGATTATTATATAATTTGTGAAAAATTTCCAAAAATCTTAAAGCAACTGGTATTACCAGGGGGTCTCCCATCCAATTACTAACCAGGCCGAAACCTGCTTAGTTTCCGAGCTCAGACATGATCTGGCATAGCCAGGGTGGTATGGCCATAAGCGAAGACTGCTGCAAAGAGAGAGCTATTTAAAGATCAGTCAATCTAATCGCCGGTACATTATATAAGTAGGAAAGAAAACCCTAAAGCTTAAAGCACCTGGTATTCCCAGGCGGTCTCCCATCCAAGCACTAACCAGGCCAATACCTGCTAAGATTAAGAGATCGGGCATTGACTCTTTTTTTTTTTTTTTTTTTTTTTTTAAGATTATTATATAATTAGTAATAAATTTCCAATAATATTAGAGCACCTGGTATTCCGAGGCGGTCTCCCATCCAGACACTAAACAGGTCCATGACTGCTAAGATTCAAAGAATGGGCATTGACTCTTTTTTTTTTTCAAGATTATTATATAATTTGTGAAAAATTTACAAAAATCTTAAAGCAACTGGTATTACCAGGGGGTCTCCCATCCAATTACTAACCAGGCCCAAACCTGCTTAGCTTCCGAGCTCAGACATGATCTGGCATAGCCAGGGTGGTATGGCCATAAGCGAAGACTGCTGCAAAGAGAGAGCTATTTAAAGATCAGCCAATCTAATCGCCGGTACATTATACAGGACCAAACCTGCTTAGCTTCCGAGAGCAGACGAGATCAGGCATAGCCAGGTTGTTACGGTCGCAAGCGAAGGATACTGCAAAGAGAGGACTATTTAAAGATCAGCCAATCAAATCGCCCATACATTATATAAGTAGGAATGAAAACCCAAAAGCTTACAGCACCTGGTATTCCCAGGCGGTCTCCCATCCAAGCACTAACCAGGCCAATACCTGCTAAGATTAAGAGATCGGGCATTGGCTCTTTTTTTTTAAGATTATTATATAATTAGTAATAAATTTCCAATAATATTAGAGCACCTGGTATTACCAGGGGGTCTCCCATCCAAACACTACACAGGTCCATGACTGCTAAGATTCAAAGAATGGGCATTGACTCTTTTTTTTTTCAAAATTATTATATAATTTGTGAAAAATTTACAAAAATCTTAAAGCAACTGGTATTACCAGGGGGTCTCCCATCCAATTACTAACCAGGCCCAAACCTGCTTAGCTTCCGAGCTCAGACATGATCTGGCATAGCCAGGGTGGTATGGCCATAAGCGAAGACTGCTGCAAAGAGAGAGCTATTTAAAGATCAGCCAATCTAATCGCCGGTACATTATACAGGACCAAACCTGCTTAGCTTCCGAGAGCAGACGAGATCAGGCATAGCCAGGTTGTTACGGTCGCAAGCGAAGGATACTGCAAAGAGAGGACTATTTAAAGATCAGCCAATCAAATCGCCCATACATTATATAAGTAGGAATGAAAACCCAAAAGCTTACAGCACCTGGTATTCCGAGGCGGTCTCCCATCCAAGCACTAACCAGGCCAATACCTGCTAAGATTAAGAGATCGGGCATTGGCTCTTTTTTTAAGATTATTATATAATTAGTAATAAATTTCCAATAATATTAGAGCACCTGGTATTACCAGGGGGTCTCCCATCCAAACACTACACAGGTCCATGACTGCTAAGATTCAAAGAATGGGCATTGACTCTTTTTTTTTTCAAGATTATTATATAATTTGTGAAAAATTTACAAAAATCTTAAAGCAACTGGTATTACCAGGGGGTCTCCCATCCAATTACTAACCAGGCCCAAACCTGCTTAGCTTTCGAGCTCAGACATGATCTGGCATAGCCAGGGTGGTATGGCCATAAGCGAAGACTGCTGCAAAGAGAGAGCTATTTAAAGATCAGCCAATCTAATCGCCGGTACATTATACAGGACCAAACCTGCTTAGCTTCCGAGAGCAGACGAGATCAGGCATAGCCAGGTTGTTACGGTCGCAAGCGAAGGATACTGCAAAGAGAGGACTATTTAAAGATCAGCCAATCAAATCGCCCATACATTATATAAGTAGGAATGAAAACCCAAAAGCTTACAGCACCTGGTATTCCGAGGCGGTCTCCCATCCAAGCACTAACCAGGCCAATACCTGCTAAGATTAAGAGATCGGGCATTGGCTCTTTTTTTAAGATTATTATATAATTAGTAATAAATTTCCAATAATATTAGAGCACCTGGTATTACCAGGGGGTCTCCCATCCAAACACTACACAGGTCCATGACTGCTAAGATTCAAAGAATGGGCATTGACTCTTTTTTTTTTCAAGATTATTATATAATTTGTGAAAAATTTACAAAAATCTTAAAGCAACTGGTATTACCAGGGGGTCTCCCATCCAATTACTAACCAGGCCCAAACCTGCTTAGCTTTCGAGCTCAGACATGATCTGGCATAGCCAGGGTGGTATGGCCATAAGCGAAGACTGCTGCAAAGAGAGAGCTATTTAAAGATCAGCCAATCTAATCGCCGGTACATTATACAGGACCAAACCTGCTTAGTTTCCGAGCTCAGACATGATCTGGCATAGCGAGGGTGGTATGGCCATAAGCGAAGACTGCTGCAAAGAGAGAGCTATTTAAAGATCAGTCAATCTAATCGCCGGTACATTATATAAGTAGGAAAGAAAACCCTAAAGCTTAAAGCACCTGGTATTCCCAGGCGGTCTCCCATCCAAGCACTAACCAGGCCAATACCTGCTAAGATTAAGAGATCGGGCATTGACTCTTTTTTTTTTTTTTTTTTTTTTTTTTTTTGAAGATTATTATATAATTAGTAATAAATTTCCAATAATATTAGAGCACCTGGTTTTCCGAGGCGGTCTCCCATCCAAACACTAAACAGGTCCATAGCTGCTAAGATTCAAAGATTGGGCATTGACTCTTCTTGTTTCAAGATAATTATATAATTAGTACAAATTTCCAAAAATATTACAGCAAATGGTATTCCGAGGCGGTCTCCCATCCAAGCACTAAACAGGTCCATACCTCCTAAGATTCAAAGATTGGGCATTTACTCTTTTTTTTTTTTTTTTTTTTTGCAAGATTATTATGTAATTAGTAAAAATTGCCAAAAATATTACAGCAACTGGTATTTCCCGGCCGTCTTCCATCCAAGTACTAACCAGGCAAAACCTGCTATTATTCAGAGATCGGGCATTGACTTTTTTTTTTTTTTTTTTAAGATTATTATATAATTTGTGAAAAATTTCCAAAAATCTTAAAGCAACTGGTATTACCACAGTGTCTCCCATCCAATTACTAACCAGGCCCATACCTGCTAAGATTCAGATATGGGGCATTGACTCCTTTCTTTTTTTCTTGCAAGATTATTATATAATTTGTGAAAAATTTCCAAAAATCTTAAAGCAACTGGTATTACCAGGGGGTCTCCCATCCAATTACTAACCAGGCCCATACCTGCTAAGATTCAGATATGGGGCATTGACTCCTTTCTTTTTTTCTTGCAAGATTATTATATAATTTGTGAAAAATTTCCAAAAATCTTAAAGCAACTGGTATTACCAGGGGGTCTCCCATCCAATTACTAACCAGGCCGAAACCTGCTTAGTTTCCGAGCTCAGACATGATCTGGCATAGCCAGGGTGGTATGGCCATAAGCGAAGACTGCTGCAAAGAGAGAGCTATTTAAAGATCAGTCAATCTAATCGCCGGTACATTATATAAGTAGGAAAGAAAACCCTAAAGCTTAAAGCACCTGGTATTCCCAGGCGGTCTCCCATCCAAGCACTAACCAGGCCAATACCTGCTAAGATTAAGAGATCGGGCATTGACTCTTTTTTTTTTTTTTTTTTTTTTTAAGATTATTATATAATTAGTAATACATTTCCAATAATATTAGAGCACCTGGTATTCCGAGGTGGTCTCCCATCCAGACACTAAACAGGTCCATGACTGCTAAGATTCAAAGAATGGGCATTGACTCTTTTTTTTTTTCAAGATTATTATATAATTTGTGAAAAATTTACAAAAATCTTAAAGCAACTGGTATTACCAGGGGGTCTCCCATCCAATTACTAACCAGGCCCAAACCTGCTTAGCTTCCGAGCTCAGACATGATCTGGCATAGCCAGGGTGGTATGGCCATAAGCGAAGACTGCTGCAAAGAGAGAGCTATTTAAAGATCAGCCAATCTAATCGCCGGTACATTATACAGGACCAAACCTGCTTAGCTTCCGAGAGCAGACGAGATCAGGCATAGCCAGGTTGTTACGGTCGCAAGCGAAGGATACTGCAAAGAGAGGACTATTTAAAGATCAGCCAATCAAATCGCCCATACATTATATAAGTAGGAATGAAAACCCAAAAGCTTACAGCACCTGGTATTCCCAGGCGGTCTCCCATCCAAGCACTAACCAGGCCAATACCTGCTAAGATTAAGAGATCGGGCATTGGCTCTTTATTTTTAAGATTATTATATAATTAGTAATAAATTTCCAATAATATTAGAGCACCTGGTATTACCAGGGGGTCTCCCATCCAAACACTACACAGGTCCATGACTGCTAAGATTCAAAGAATGGGCATTGACTCTTTTTTTTTTCAAGATTATTATATAATTTGTGAAAAATTTACAAAAATCTTAAAGCAACTGGTATTACCAGGGGGTCTCCCATCCAATTACTAACCAGGCCCAAACCTGCTTAGCTTCCGAGCTCAGACATGATCTGGCATAGCCAGGGTGGTATGGCCATAAGAGAAGACTGCTGCAAAGAGAGAGCTATTTAAAGATCAGCCAATCTAATCGCCGGTACATTATACAGGACCAAACCTGCTTAGCTTCCGAGAGCAGACGAGATCAGGCATAGCCAGGTTGTTACGGTCGCAAGCGAAGGATACTGCAAAGAGAGGACTATTTAAAGATCAGCCAATCAAATCGCCCATACATTATATAAGTAGGAATGAAAACCCAAAAGCTTACAGCACCTGGTATTCCGAGGCGGTCTCCCATCCAAGCACTAACCAGGCCAATACCTGCTAAGATTAAGAGATCGGGCATTGGCTCTTTTTTTAAGATTATTATATAATTAGTAATAAATTTCCAATAATATTAGAGCACCTGGTATTACCAGGGGGTCTCCCATCCAAACACTACACAGGTCCATGACTGCTAAGATTCAAAGAATGGGCATTGACTCTTTTTTTTTTCAAGATTATTATATAATTTGTGAAAAATTTACAAAAATCTTAAAGCAACTGGTATTACCAGGGGGTCTCCCATCCAATTACTAACCAGGCCCAAACCTGCTTAGCTTCCGAGCTCAGACATGATCTGGCATAGCCAGGGTGGTATGGCCATAAGCGAAGACTGCTGCAAAGAGAGAGCTATTTAAAGATCAGCCAATCTAATCGCCGGTACATTATATAAGTAGGAAAGAAAACCCTAAAGCTTAAAGCACCTGGTATTCCCAGGCGGTCTCCCATCCAAGCACTAAACAGGTCCATACCTCCTAAGATTCAAAGATTGGGCATTTACTCTTTTTTTTTTTTTTTTTTTGCAAGATTATTATGTAATTAGAAAAAATTGCCAAAAATATTACAGCAACTGGTATTTCCCGGCCGTCTTCCATCCAAGTACTAACCAGGCAAAACCTGCTATTATTCAGAGATCGGGCATTGACTTTTTTTTTTTTTTTTCAAGATTATTATATAATTTGTGAAAAATTTCCAAAAATCTTAAAGCAACTGGTATTACCACAGTGTCTCCCATCCAATTACTAACCAGGCCCATACCTGCTAAGATTTAGATATGGGGCATTGACTCCTTTCTTTTTTTCTTGCAAGATTATTATATAATTTGTGAAAAATTTCCAAAAATCTTAAAGCAACTGGTATTACCAGGGGGTCTCCCATCCAATTACTAACCAGGCCGAAACCTGCTTAGCTTCCGAGCTCAGACATGATCTGGCATAGCCAGGGTGGAATGGCCATAAGCGAAGACTGCTGCAGAGAGAGAGCTATTTAAAGATCAGCCAATCTAATCGCCGGTACATTATACAGGACCAAACCTGCTTAGCTTCCGAGCTCAGACATGATCTGGCATAGCGAGGGTGGTATGGCCATAAGCGAAGACTGCTGCAAAGAGAGAGCTATTTAAAGATCAGTCAATCTAATCGCCGGTACATTATATAAGTAGGAAAGAAAACCCTAAAGCTTAAAGCACCTGGTATTCCCAGGCGGTCTCCCATCCAAGCACTAACCAGGCCAATACCTGCTAAGATTAAGAGATCGGGCATTGACTCTTTTTTTTTTTTTTTTTTTTTTTTTTTAAAGATTATTATATAATTAGTAATAAATTTCCAATAATATTAGAGCACCTGGTTTTCCGAGGCGGTCTCCCATCCAAACACTAAACAGGTCCATAGCTGCTAAGATTCAAAGATTGGGCATTGACTCTTCTTGTTTCAAGATAATTATATAATTAGTACAAATTTCCAAAAATATTACAGCAAATGGTATTCCGAGGCGGTCTCCCATCCAAGCACTAAACAGGTCCATACCTCCTAAGATTCAAAGATTGGGCATTTACTCTTTTTTTTTTTTTTTTTTTGCAAGATTATTATGTAATTAGTAAAAATTGCCAAAAATATTACAGCAACTGGTATTTCCCGGCCGTCTTCCATCCAAGTACTAACCAGGCAAAACCTGCTATTATTCAGAGATCGGGCATTGACTTTTTTTTTTTTTTTTTCAAGATTATTATATAATTTGTGAAAAATTTCCAAAAATCTTAAAGCAACTGGTATTACCACAGTGTCTCCCATCCAATTACTAACCAGGCCCATACCTGCTAATATTCAGATATGGGGCATTGACTCCTTTCTTTTTTTCTTGCAAGATTATTATATAATTTGTGAAAAATTTCCAAAAATCTTAAAGCAACTGGTATTACCAGGGGGTCTCCCATCCAATTACTAACCAGGCCCATACCTGCTAAGATTCAGATATGGGGCATTGACTCCTTTCTTTTTTTCTTGCAAGATTATTATATAATTTGTGAAAAATTTCCAAAAATCTTAAAGCAACTGGTATTACCAGGGGGTCTCCCATCCAATTACTAACCAGGCCGAAACCTGCTTAGTTTCCGAGCTCAGACATGATCTGGCATAGCCAGGGTGGTATGGCCATAAGCGAAGACTGCTGCAAAGAGAGAGCTATTTAAAGATCAGTCAATCTAATCGCCGGTACATTATATAAGTAGGAAAGAAAACCCTAAAGCTTAAAGCACCTGGTATTCCCAGGCGGTCTCCCATCCAAGCACTAACCAGGCCAATACCTGCTAAGATTAAGAGATCGGGCATTGACTCTTTTTTTTTTATTTTTTTTTTAAGATTATTATATAATTAGTAATAAATTTCCAATAATATTAGAGCACCTGGTATTCCGAGGCGGTCTCCCATCCAGACACTAAACAGGTCCATGACTGCTAAGATTCAAAGAATGGGCATTGACTCTTTTTTTTTTTCAAGATTATTATATAATTTGTGAAAAATTTACAAAAATCTTAAAGCAAATGGTATTCCGAGGCGGTCTCCCATCCAAGCACTAAACAGGTCCATACCTCCTAAGATTCAAAGATTGGGCATTTACTCTTTTTTTTTTTTTTTTTTTTTTTTGCAAGATTTTTATGTAATTAGTAAAAATTGCCAAAAATATTACAGCAACTGGTATTTCCCGGCCGTCTTCCATCCAAGTACTAACCAGGCAAAACCTGCTATTATTCAGAGATCGGGCATTGACTTTTTTTTTTTTTCAAAATTATTATATAATTTGTGAAGAATTTCCAAAAATCTTAAAGCAACTGGTATTACCAGGGTGTCTCCCATCCAATTACTAACCAGGCCCATACCTGCTAAGATTCAGATATGGGGCATTGACTCCTTTCTTTTTTTCTTGCAAGATTATTATATAATTTGTGAAAAATTTCCAAAAATCTTAAAGCAACTGGTATTACCAGGGGGTCTCCCATCCAATTACTAACCAGGCCGAAACCTGCTTAGTTTCCGAGCTCAGACATGATCTGGCATAGCCAGGGTGGTATGGCCATAAGCGAAGACTGCTGCAAAGAGAGAGCTATTTAAAGATCAGCCAATCTAATCGCCGGTACATTATACAGGACCAAACCTGCTTAGCTTCCGAGAGCAGACGAGATCAGGCATAGCCAGGTTGTTACGGTCGCAAGCGAAGGATACTGCAAAGAGAGGACTATTTAAAGATCAGCCAATCAAATCGCCCATACATTATATAAGTAGGAATGAAAACCCAAAAGCTTACAGCACCTGGTATTCCCAGGCGGTCTCCCATCCAAGCACTAACCAGGCCAATACCTGCTAAGATTAAGAGATCGGGCATTGGCTCTTTTTTTTTAAGATTATTATATAATTAGTAATAAATTTCCAATAATATTAGAGCACCTGGTATTACCAGGGGGTCTCCCATCCAAACACTACACAGGTCCATGACTGCTAAGATTCAAAGAATGGGCATTGACTCTTTTTTTTTTCAAGATTATTATATAATTTGTGAAAAATGTACAAAAATCTTAAAGCAACTGGTATTACCAGGGGGTCTCCCATCCAATTACTAACCAGGCCCAAACCTGCTTAGCTTCCGAGCTCAGACATGATCTGGCATAGCCAGGGTGGTATGGCCATAAGCGAAGACTGCTGCAAAGAGAGAGCTATTTAAAGATCAGCCAATCTAATCGCCGGTACATTATACAGGACCAAACCTGCTTAGCTTCCGAGATCAGACGAGATCAGGCATAGCCAGGTTGTTACGGTCGCAAGCGAAAGATACTGCAAAGAGAGGACTATTTAAAGATCAGCCAATCTAATCGCCGGTACATTATATAAGTAGGAAAGAAAACCCTAAAGCTTAAAGCACCTGGTATTCCCAGGCGGTCTCCCATCCAAGCACTAACCAGGCCAATACCTGCTAAGATTAAGAGATCGGGCATTGACTCTTTTTTTTTTTTTTTTTTTTTTTTTTAAAGATTATTATATAATTAGTAATAAATTTCCAATAATATTAGAGCACCTGGTTTTCCGAGGCGGTCTCCCATCCAAACACTAAACAGGTCCATAGCTGCTAAGATTCAAAGATTGGGCATTGACTCTTCTTGTTTCAAGATAATTATATAATTAGTACAAATTTCCAAAAATATTACAGCAAATGGTATTCCGAGGCGGTCTCCCATCCAAGCACTAAACAGGTCCATACCTCCTAAGATTCAAAGATTGGGCATTTACTGTTTTTTTTTTTTTTTTTTTGCAAGATTATTATGTAATTAGTAAAAATTGCCAAAAATATTACAGCAACTGGTATTTCCCGGCCGTCTTCCATCCAAGTACTAACCAGGCAAAACCTGCTATTATTCAGAGATCGGGCATTGACTTTTTTTTTTTTTTTTTTCAAGATTATTATATAATTTGTGAAAAATTTCCAAAAATCTTAAAGCAACTGGTATTACCACAGTGTCTCCCATCCAATTACTAACCAGGCCCATACCTGCTAAGATTCAGATATGGGGCATTGACTCCTTTCTTTTTTTCTTGCAAGATTATTATATAATTTGTGAAAAATTTCCAAAAATCTTAAAGCAACTGGTATTACCAGGGGGTCTCCCATCCAATTACTAACCAGGCCCATACCTGCTAAGATTCAGATATGGGGCATTGACTCCTTTCTTTTTTTCTTGCAAGATTATTATATAATTTGTGAAAAATTTCCAAAAATCTTAAAGCAACTGGTATTACCAGGGGGTCTCCCATCCAATTACTAACCAGGCCGAAACCTGCTTAGTTTCCGAGCTCAGACATGATCTGGCATAGCCAGGGTGGTATGGCCATAAGCGAAGACTGCTGCAAAGAGAGAGCTATTTAAAGATCAGTCAATCTAATCGCCGGTACATTATATAAGTAGGAAAGAAAACCCTAAAGCTTAAAGCACCTGGTATTCCCAGGCGGTCTCCCATCCAAGCACTAACCAGGCCAATACCTGCTAAGATTAAGAGATCGGGCATTGACTCTTTTTTTTTTTTTTTTTTTTTTTTTAAGATTATTATATAATTAGTAATAAATTTCCAATAATATTAGAGCACCTGGTATTCCGAGGCGGTCTCCCATCCAGACACTAAACAGGTCCATGACTGCTAAGATTCAAAGAATGGGCATTGACTCTTTTTTTTTTTCAAGATTATTATATAATTTGTGAAAAATTTACAAAAATCTTAAAGCAACTGGTATTACCAGGGGGTCTCCCATCCAATTACTAACCAGGCCCAAACCTGCTTAGCTTCCGAGCTCAGACATGATCTGGCATAGCCAGGGTGGTATGGCCATAAGCGAAGACTGCTGCAAAGAGAGAGCTATTTAAAGATCAGCCAATCTAATCGCCGGTACATTATACAGGACCAAACCTGCTTAGCTTCCGAGAGCAGACGAGATCAGGCATAGCCAGGTTGTTACGGTCGCAAGCGAAGGATACTGCAAAGAGAGGACTATTTAAAGATCAGCCAATCAAATCGCCCATACATTATATAAGTAGGAATGAAAACCCAAAAGCTTACAGCACCTGGTATTCCCAGGCGGTCTCCCATCCAAGCACTAACCAGGCCAATACCTGCTAAGATTAAGAGATCGGGCATTGGCTCTTTTTTTTTAAGATTATTATATAATTAGTAATAAATTTCCAATAATATTAGAGCACCTGGTATTACCAGGGGGTCTCCCATCCAAACACTACACAGGTCCATGACTGCTAAGATTCAAAGAATGGGCATTGACTCTTTTTTTTTTCAAAATTATTATATAATTTGTGAAAAATTTACAAAAATCTTAAAGCAACTGGTATTACCAGGGGGTCTCCCATCCAATTACTAACCAGGCCCAAACCTGCTTAGCTTCCGAGCTCAGACATGATCTGGCATAGCCAGGGTGGTATGGCCATAAGCGAAGACTGCTGCAAAGAAAGAGCTATTTAAAGATCAGCCAATCTAATCGCCGGTACATTATACAGGACCAAACCTGCTTAGCTTCCGAGAGCAGACGAGATCAGGCATAGCCAGGTTGTTACGGTCGCAAGCGAAGGATACTGCAAAGAGAGGACTATTTAAAGATCAGCCAATCAAATCGCCCATACATTATATAAGTAGGAATGAAAACCCAAAAGCTTACAGCACCTGGTATTCCGAGGCGGTCTCCCATCCAAGCACTAACCAGGCCAATACCTGCTAAGATTAAGAGATCGGGCATTGGCTCTTTTTTTAAGATTATTATATAATTAGTAATAAATTTCCAATAATATTAGAGCACCTGGTATTACCAGGGGGTCTCCCATCCAAACACTACACAGGTCCATGACTGCTAAGATTCAAAGAATGGGCATTGACTCTTTTTTTTTTCAAGATTATTATATAATTTGTGAAAAATTTACAAAAATCTTAAAGCAACTGGTATTACCAGGGGGTCTCCCATCCAATTACTAACCAGGTCCAAACCTGCTTAGCTTTCGAGCTCAGACATGATCTGGCATAGCCAGGGTGGTATGGCCATAAGCGAAGACTGCTGCAAAGAGAGAGCTATTTAAAGATCAGCCAATCTAATCGCCGGTACATTATATAAGTAGGAAAGAAAACCCTAAAGCTTAAAGCACCTGGTATTCCCAGGCGGTCTCCCATCCAAGCACTAAACAGGTCCATACCTCCTAAGATTCAAAGATTGGGCATTTACTCTTTTTTTTTTTTTTTTTTTTGCAAGATTATTATGTAATTAGTAAAAATTGCCAAAAATATTACAGCAACTGGTATTTCCCGGCCGTCTTCCATCCAAGTACTAACCAGGCAAAACCTGCTATTATTCAGAGATCGGGCATTGACTTTTTTTTTTTTTTTCTAGATTATTATATAATTTGTGAAAAATTTCCAAAAATCTTAAAGCAACTGGTATTACCACAGTGTCTCCCATCCAATTACTAACCAGGCCCATACCTGCTAAGATTCAGATATGGGGCATTGACTCCTTTCTTTTTTTCTTGCAAGATTATTATATAATTTGTGAAAAATTTCCAAAAATCTTAAAGCAACTGGTATTACCAGGGGGTCTCCTATCCAATTACGAACCAGGCCGAAACCTGCTTAGCTTCCGAGCTCAGACATGATCTGGCATAGCTAGGGTGGAATGGCCATAAGCGAAGACTGCTGCAGAGAGAGAGCTATTTAAAGATCAGCCAATCTAATCGCCGGTACATTATACAGGACCAAACCTGCTTAGCTTCCGAGAGCAGACGAGATCAGGCATAGCCAGGTTGTTACGGTCGCAAGCGAAGGATACTGCAAAGAGAGGACTATTTAAAGATCAGCCAATCAAATCGCCCATACATTATATAAGTAGGAATGAAAATCCAAAAGCTTACAGCACCTGGTATTCCGAAGCGGTCTCCCATCCAAGCACTAACCAGGCCAATACCTGCTAAGATTAAGAGATCGGGCATTGGCTCTTTTTTTTTTAAGATTATTATATAATTAGTAATAAATTTCCAATAATATTAGAGCACCTGGTATTACCAGGGGGTCTCCCATCCAAACACTACACAGGTCCATGACTGCTAAGATTCAAAGAATGGGCATTGACTCTTTTTTTTTTCAAGATTATTATATAATTTGTGAAAAAATTACAAAAATCTTAAAGCAACTGGTATTACCAGGGGGTCTCCCATCCAATTACTAACCAGGCCCAAACCTGCTTAGCTTCCGAGCTGAGACATGATCTGGCATAGCCAGGGTGGTATGGCCATAAGCGAAGACTGCTGCAAAGAGAGAGCTATTTAAAGATCAGCCAATCTAATCGCCGGTACATTATATAAGTAGGAAAGAAAACCCTAAAGCTTAAAGCACCTGGTATTCCCAGGCGGTCTCCCATCCAAGCACTAACCAGGCCAATACCTGCTAAGATTAAGAGATCGGGCATTGACTCTTTTTTTTTTAAGATTATTATATAATTAGTAATAAATTTCCAATAATATTAGAGCACCTGGTTTTCCGAGGCGGTCTCCCATCCAAGCACTAAACAGGTCCATACCTCCTAAGATTCAAAGATTGGGCATTTACTCTTTTTTTTTTTTTTTTTTTTTGCAAGATTATTATGTAATTAGTAAAAATTGCCAAAAATATTACAGCAACTGGTATTTCCCGGCCGTCTATCATCCAAGTACTAACCAGGCAAAACCTGCTATTATAAAGAGATCGGGCATTGTCTTTATTTTTTTTTTTCAAGATTATTATATAATTTGTGAAAAATTTCCAAAAATCTTAAAGCAACTGGTATTACCAGGGTGTCTCCCATCCAATTACTAACCAGGCCCATACCTGCTAAGATTCAGAAATGGGGCATTGACTCCTTTCTTTTTTTCTTGCAAGATTATTATATAATTTGTGAAAAATTTCCAAAAATCTTAAAGCAACTGGTATTACCAGGGGGTCTCCCATCCAATTACTAACCAGGCCGAAACCTGCTTAGTTTCCGAGCTCAGACATGATCTGGCATAGCCAGGGTGGTATGGCCATAAGCGAAGACTGCTGCAAAGAGAGAGCTATTTAAAGATCAGTCAATCTAATCGCCGGTACATTATATAAGTAGGAAAGAAAACCCTAAAGCTTAAAGCACCTGGTATTCCCAGGCGGTCTCCCATCCAAGCACTAACCAGGCCAATACCTGCTAAGATTAAGAGATCGGGCATTGACTCTTTTTTTTTTATTTTTTTTTTTAAGATTATTATATAATTAGTAATAAATTTCCAATAATATTAGAGCACCTGGTATTCCGAGGCGGTCTCCCATCCAGACACTAAACAGGTCCATGACTGCTAAGATTCAAAGAATGGGCATTGACTTTTTTTTTTTTTCAAGATTATTATATAATTTGTGAAAAATTTACAAAAATCTTAAAGCAAATGGTATTCCGAGGCGGTCTCCCATCCAAGCACTAAACAGGTCCATACCTCCTAAGATTCAAAGATTGGGCATTTACTCTTTTTTTTTTTTTTTTTTTTTTTTGCAAGATTTTTATGTAATTAGTAAAAATTGCCAAAAATATTACAGCAACTGGTATTTCCCGGCCGTCTTCCATCCAAGTACTAACCAGGCAAAACCTGCTATTATTCAGAGATCGGGCATTGACTTTTTTTTTTTTTTCAAAATTATTATATAATTTGTGAAGAATTTCCAAAAATCTTAAAGCAACTGGTATTACCAGGGTGTCTCCCATCCAATTACTAACCAGGCCCATACCTGCTAAGATTCAGATATGGGGCATTGACTCCTTTCTTTTTTTCTTGCAAGATTATTATATAATTTGTGAAAAATTTCCAAAAATCTTAAAGCAACTGGTATTACCAGGGGGTCTCCCATCCAATTACTAACCAGGCCGAAACCTGCTTAGTTTCCGAGCTCAGACATGATCTGGCATAGCCAGGGTGGTATGGCCATAAGCGAAGACTGCTGCAAAGAGAGAGCTATTTAAAGATCAGCCAATCTAATCGCCGGTACATTATACAGGACCAAACCTGCTTAGCTTCCGAGAGCAGACGAGATCAGGCATAGCCAGGTTGTTACGGTCGCAAGCGAAGGATACTGCAAAGAGAGGACTATTTAAAGATCAGCCAATCAAATCGCCCATACATTATATAAGTAGGAATGAAAACCCAAAAGCTTACAGCACCTGGTATTCCCAGGCGGCCTCCCATCCAAGCACTAACCAGGCCAATACCTGCTAAGATTAAGAGATCGGGCATTGGCTCTTTTTTTTTAAGATTATTATATAATTAGTAATAAATTTCCAATAATATTAGAGCACCTGGTATTACCAGGGGGTCTCCCATCCAAACACTACACAGGTCCATGACTGCTAAGATTCAAAGAATGGGCATTGACTCTTTTTTCTTTCAAGATTATTATATAATTTGTGAAAAATGTACAAAAATCTTAAAGCAACTGGTATTACCAGGGGGTCTCCCATCCAATTACTAACCAGGCCCAAACCTGCTTAGCTTCCGAGCTCAGACATGATCTGGCATAGCCAGGGTGGTATGGCCATAAGCGAAGACTGCTGCAAAGAGAGAGCTATTTAAAGATCAGCCAATCTAATCGCCGGTACATTATACAGGACCAAACCTGCTTAGCTTCCGAGATCAGACGAGATCAGGCATAGCCAGGTTGTTACGGTCGCAAGCGAAAGATACTGCAAAGAGAGGACTATTTAAAGATCAGCCAATCTAATCGCCGGTACATTATATAAGTAGGAAAGAAAACCCTAAAGCTTAAAGCACCTGGTATTCCCAGGCGGTCTCCCATCCAAGCACTAACCAGGCCAATACCTGCTAAGATTAAGAGATCGGGCATTGACTCTTTTTTTTTTTTTTTTTTTTTTAAGATTATTATATAATTAGTAATAAATTTCCAATAATATTAGAGCACCTGGTATTCCGAGGCGGTCTCCCATCCAGACACTAAACAGGTCCATGACTGCTAAGATTCAAAGAATGGGCATTGACTCTTTTTTTTTTTCAAGATTATTATATAATTTGTGAAAAATTTACAAAAATCTTAAAGCAACTGGTATTACCAGGGGGTCTCCCATCCAATTACTAACCAGGCCCAAACCTGCTTAGCTTCCGAGCTCAGACATGATCTGGCATAGCCAGGGTGGTATGGCCATAAGCGAAGACTGCTGCAAAGAGAGAGCTATTTAAAGATCAGCCAATCTAATCGCCGGTACATTATACAGGACCAAACCTGCTTAGCTTCCGAGAGCAGACGAGATCAGGCATAGCCAGGTTGTTACGGTCGCAAGCGAAGGATACTGCAAAGAGAGGACTATTTAAAGATCAGCCAATCAAATCGCCCATACATTATATAAGTAGGAATGAAAACCCAAAAGCTTACAGCACCTGGTATTCCCAGGCGGTCTCCCATCCAAGCACTAACCAGGCCAATACCTGCTAAGATTAAGAGATCAGGCATTGGCTCTTTTTTTTAAGATTATTATATAATTAGTAATAAATTTCCAATAATATTAGAGCACCTGGTATTACCAGGGGGTCTCCCATCCAAACACTACACAGGTCCATGACTGCTAAGATTCAAAGAATGGGCATTGACTCTTTTTTTTTTCAAAATTATTATATAATTTGTGAAAAATTTACAAAAATCTTAAAGCAACTGGTATTACCAGGGGGTCTCCCATCCAATTACTAACCAGGCCCAAACCTGCTTAGCTTCCGAGCTCAGACATGATCTGGCATAGCCAGGGTGGTATGGCCATAAGCGAAGACTGCTGCAAAGAGAGAGCTATTTAAAGATCAGCCAATCTAATCGCCGGTACATTATACAGGACCAAACCTGCTTAGCTTCCGAGAGCAGACGAGATCAGGCATAGCCAGGTTGTTACGGTCGCAAGCGAAGGATACTGCAAAGAGAGGACTATTTAAAGATCAGCCAATCAAATCGCCCATACATTATATAAGTAGGAATGAAAACCCAAAAGCTTACAGCACCTGGTATTCCGAGGCGGTCTCCCATCCAAGCACTAACCAGGCCAATACCTGCTAAGATTAAGAGATCGGGCATTGGCTCTTTTTTTAAGATTATTATATAATTAGTAATAAATTTCCAATAATATTAGAGCACCTGGTATTACCAGGGGGTCTCCCATCCAAACACTACACAGGTCCATGACTGCTAAGATTCAAAGAATGGGCATTGACTCTTTTTTTTTTCAAGATTATTATATAATTTGTGAAAAATTTACAAAAATCTTAAAGCAACTGGTATTACCAGGGGGTCTCCCATCCAATTACTAACCAGGTCCAAACCTGCTTAGCTTTCGAGCTCAGACATGATCTGGCATAGCCAGGGTGGTATGGCCATAAGCGAAGACTGCTGCAAAGAGAGAGCTATTTAAAGATCAGCCAATCTAATCGCCGGTACATTATACAGGACCAAACCTGCTTAGCTTCCGAGAGCAGACGAGATCAGGCATAGCCAGGTTGTTACGGTCGCAAGCGAAGGATACTGCAAAGAGAGGACTATTTAAAGATCAGCCAATCAAATCGCCCATACATTATATAAGTAGGAATGAAAACCCAAAAGCTTACAGCACCTGGTATTCCTAGGCGGTCTCCCATCCAAGCACTAACCAGGCCAATACCTGCTAAGATTAAGAGATCGGGCATTGGCTCTTTTTTTTAAAGATTATTATATAATTAGTAATAAATTTCCAATAATATTAGAGCACCTGGTATTACCAGGGGGTCTCCCATCCAAACACTACACAGGTCCATGACTGCTAAGATTCAAAGAATGGGCATTGACTCTTTTTTTTTTCAAGATTATTATATAATTTGTGAAAAATTTACAAAAATCTTAAAGCAACTGGTATTACCAGGGGGTCTCCCATCCAATTACTAACCAGGCCCAAACCTGCTTAGCTTCCGAGCTCAGACATGATCTGGCATAGCCAGGGTGGTATGGCCATAAGCGAAGACTGCTGCAAAGAGAGAGCTATTTAAAGATCAGCCAATCTAATCGCCGGTACATTATACAGGACCAAACCTGCTTAGCTTCCGAGAGCAGACGAGATCAGGCATAGCCAGGTTGTTACGGTCGCAAGCGAAGGATACTGCAAAGAGAGGACTATTTAAAGATCAGCCAATCAAATCGCCCATACATTATATAAGTAGGAATGAAAACCCAAAAGCTTACAGCACCTGGTATTCCGAGGCGGTCTCCCATCCAAGCACTAACCAGGCCAATACCTGCTAAGATTAAGAGATCGGGCATTGGCTCTTTTTTTAAGATTATTATATAATTAGTAATAAATTTCCAATAATATTAGAGCACCTGGTATTACCAGGGGGTCTCCCATCCAAACACTACACAGGTCAATCACTGCTAAGATTCAAAGAATGGGCATTGACTCTTTTTTTTTCAAGATTATTATATAATTTGTGAAAAATTTACAAAAATCTTAAAGCAACTGGTATTACCAGGGGGTCTCCCATCCAATTACTAACCAGGCCCAAACCTGCTTAGCTTTCGAGCTCAGACATGATCTGGCATAGCCAGGGTGGTATGGCCATAAGCGAAGACTGCTGCAAAGAGAGAGCTATTTAAAGATCAGCCAATCTAATCGCCGGTACATGATATAAGTAGGAAAGAAAACCCTAAAGCTTAAAGCACCTGGTATTCCCAGGCAGTCTCCCATCCAAGCACTAACCAGGCCAATACCTGCTAAGATTAAGAGATCGGGCATTGACTTTTTTTTTTTTTTTTTTTTTTTTTTTTTTAAAGATTATTATATAATTAGTAATAAATTTCCAATAATATTAGAGCACCTGGTTTTCCGAGGCGGTCTCCCATCCAAACACTAAACAGGTCCATAGCTGCTAAGATTCAAAGATTGGGCATTGACTCTTTTTGTTTCAAGATAATTATATAATTAGTACAAATTTCCAAAAATATTACAGCAAATGGTATTCCGAGGCGGTCTCCCATCCAAGCACTAAACAGGTCCATACCTCCTAAGATTCAAAGATTGGGCATTTACTCTTTTTTTTTTTTTTTGCAAGATTTTTATGTAATTAGTAAAAATTGCCAAAAATATTACAGCAACTGGTATTTCCCGGCCGTCTTCCATCCAAGTACTAACCAGGCAAAACCTGCTATTATTCAGAGATCGGGCATTGACTTTTTTTTTTTTTTCAAAATTATTATATAATTTGTGAAAAATTTCCAAAAATCTTAAAGCAACTGGTATTACCAGGGTGTCTCCCATCCAATTACTAACCAGGCCCATACCTGCTAAGATTCAGATATGGGGCATTGACTCCTTTCTTTTTTTCTTGCAAGATTATTATATAATTTGTGAAAAATTTCCAAAAATCTTAAAGCAACTGGTATTACCAGGGGGTCTCCCATCCAATTACTAACCAGGCCAAAACCTGCTTAGTTTCCGAGCTCAGACATGATCTGGCATAGCGAGGGTGGTATGGCCATAAGCGAAGACTGCTGCAAAGAGAGAGCTATTTAAAGATCAGTCAATCTAATCGCCGGTACATTATATAAGTAGGAAAGAAAACCCTAAAGCTTAAAGCACCTGGTATTCCCAGGCGGTCTCCCATCCAAGCACTAACCAGGCCAATACCTGCTAAGATTAAGAGATCGGGCATTGACTCTTTTTTTTTTTTTTTTAAGATTATTATATAATTAGTAAAAAATTTCCAATAATATTAGAGCACCTGGTATTCCGAGGCGGTCTCCCATCCAGACACTAAACAGGTCCATGACTGCTAAGATTCAAAGAATGGGCATTGACTCTTTTTTTTTTTTCAAGATTATTATATAATTTGTGAAAAATTTACAAAAATCTTAAAGCAACTGGTATTACCAGGGGGTCTCCCATCCAATTACTAACCAGGCCCAAACCTGCTTAGCTTCCGAGCTCAGACATGATCTGGCATAGCCAGGGTGGTATGGCCATAAGAGAAGACTGCTGCAAAGAGAGAGCTATTTAAAGATCAGCCAATCTAATCGCCGGTACATTATACAGGACCAAACCTGCTTAGCTTCCGAGAGCAGACGAGATCAGGCATAGCCAGGTTGTTACGGTCGCAAGCGAAGGATACTGCAAAGAGAGGACTATTTAAAGATCAGCCAATCAAATCGCCCATACATTATATAAGTAGGAATGAAAACCCAAAAGCTTACAGCACCTGGTATTCCGAGGCGGTCTCCCATCCAAGCACTAACCAGGCCAATACCTGCTAAGATTAAGAGATCGGGCATTGGCTCTTTTTTAAAGATTATTATATAATTAGTAATAAATTTCCAATAATATTAGAGCACCTGGTATTACCAGGGGGTCTCCCATCCAAACACTACACAGGTCCATGACTGCTAAGATTCAAAGAATGGGCATTGACTCTTTTTTTTTTCAAGATTATTATATAATTTGTGAAAAATTTACAAAAATCTTAAAGCAACTGGTATTACCAGGGGGTCTCCCATCCAATTACTAACCAGGCCCAAACCTGCTTAGCTTTCGAGCTCAGACATGATCTGGCATAGCCAGGGTGGTATGGCCATAAGCGAAGACTGCTGCAAAGAGAGAGCTATTTAAAGATCAGCCAATCTAATCGCCGGTACATTATATAAGTAGGAAAGAAAACCCTAAAGCTTAAAGCACCTGGTATTCCCAGGCGGTCTCCCATCCAAGCACTAACCAGGCCAATACCTGCTAAGATTAAGAGATCGGGCATTGACTCTTTTTTTTTTTTTTTTTTTTTTTTTTTAAGATTATTATATAATTAGTAATAAATTTCCAATAATATTAGAGCACCTGGTTTTCCGAGGCGGTCTCCCATCCAAACACTAAACAGGTCCATAGCTGCTAAGATTCAAAGATTGGGCATTGACTCTTTTTGTTTCAAGATAATTATATAATTAGTACAAATTTCCAAAAATATTACAGCAAATGGTATTCCGAGGCGGTCTCCCATCCAAGCACTAAACAGGTCCATACCTCCTAAGATTCAAAGATTGGGCATTTACTCTTTTTTTTTTTTTTTTGCATGATTTTTATGTAATTAGTAAAAATTGCCAAAAATATTACAGCAACTGGTATTTCCCGGCCGTCTTCCATCCAAGTACTAACCAGGCAAAACCTGCTATTATTCAGAGATCGGGCATTGACTTTTTTTTTTTTTTCAAAATTATTATATAATTTGTGAAAAATTTCCAAAAATCTTAAAGCAACTGGTATTACCAGGGTGTCTCCCATCCAATTACTAACCAGGCCCATACCTGCTAAGATTCAGATATGGGGCATTGACTCCTTTCTTTTTTTCTTGCAAGATTATTATATAATTTGTGAAAAATTTCCAAAAATCTTAAAGCAACTGGTATTACCAGGGGGTCTCCCATCCAATTACTAACCAGGCCAAAACCTGCTTAGTTTCCGAGCTCAGACATGATCTGGCATAGCGAGGGTGGTATGGCCATAAGCGAAGACTGCTGCAAAGAGAGAGCTATTTAAAGATCAGTCAATCTAATCGCCGGTACATTATATAAGTAGGAAAGAAAACCCTAAAGCTTAAAGCACCTGGTATTCCCAGGCGGTCTCCCATCCAAGCACTAACCAGGCCAATACCTGCTAAGATTAAGAGATCGGGCATTGACTCTTTTTTTTTTTTTTTTTTTTTTAAGATTATTATATAATTAGTAAAAAATTTCCAATAATATTAGAGCACCTGGTATTCCGAGGCGGTCTCACATCCAGACACTAAACAGGTCCATGACTGCTAAGATTCAAAGAATGGGCATTGACTCTTTTTTTTTTCAAGATTATTATATAATTTGTGAAAAATTTACAAAAATCTTAAAGCAAATGGTATTCCGAGGCGGTCTCCCATCCAAGCACTAAACAGGTCCATACCTACTAAGATTCAAAGATTGGGCATTTACTCTTTTTTTTTTTTTTTTTTTTTTGCAAGATTTTTATGTAATTAGTAAAAATTGCCAAAAATATTACAGCAACTGGTATTTCCCGGCCGTCTTCCATCCAAGTACTAACCAGGCAAAACCTGCTATTATTCAGAGATCGGGCATTGACTTTTTTTTTTTTTTTCAAAATATTATTTAATTTGTGAAGAATTTCCAAAAATCTTAAAGCAACTGGTATTACCAGGGTGTCTCCAATCCAATTACTAACCAGGCCCATACCTGCTAAGATTCAGATATGGGGCATTGACTCCTTTCTTTTTTTCTTGCAAGATTATTATATAATTTGTGAAAAATTTCCAAAAATCTTAAAGCAACTGGTATTACCAGGGGGTCTCCCATCCAATTACTAACCAGGCCGAAACCTGCTTAGTTTCCGAGCTCAGACATGATCTGGCATAGCCAGGGTGGTATGGCCATAAGCGAAGACTGCTGCAAAGAGAGAGCTATTTAAAGATCAGTCAATCTAATCGCCGGTACATTATATAAGTAGGAAAGAAAACCCTAAAGCTTAAAGCACCTGGTATTCCCAGGCGGTCTCCCATCCAAGCACTAACCAGGCCAATACCTGCTAAGATTAAGAGATCGGGCATTGACTCTTTTTTTTTTTTTTTTTTTTTTTTAAGATTATTATATAATTAGTAATAAATTTCCAATAATATTAGAGCACCTGGTATTACCAGGGGGTCTCCCATCCAAACACTACACAGGTCCATGACTGCTAAGATTCAAAGAATGGGCATTGACCCTTTTTTTTTTCAAGATTATTATATAATTTGTGAAAAATTTACAAAAATCTTAAAGCAACTGGTATTACCAGGGGGTCTCCCATCCAATTACTAACCAGGCCCAAACCTGCTTAGCTTCCGAGCTCAGACATGATCTGGCTATTTTTGGCTTTTTTTTTTTCAAGATTATTATATAATTTGTGAAAAATTTACAAAAATCTTAAAGCAACTGGTATTACCAGGGGGTCTCCCATCCAATTACTAACCAGGCCCAAACCTGCTTAGCTTACGAGCTCAGACATGATCTGGCATAGCCAGGGTGGTATGGCCATAAGCGAAGACTGCTGCAAAGAGAGAGCTATTTAAAGATCAGCCAATCTAATCGCCGGTACATTATACAGGACCAAACCTGCTCAGCTTCCGAGAGCAGACGAGATCAGGCATAGCCAGGTTGTTACGGTCGCAAGCGAAGGATACTGCAAAGAGAGGACTATTTAAAGATCAGCCAATCAAATCGCCCATACATTATATAAGTAGGAATGAAAACCCAAAAGCTTACAGCACCTGGTATTCCGAGGCGGTCTCCCATCCAAGCACTAACCAGGCCAATACCTGCTAAGATTAAGAGATCGGGCATTGGCTCTTTTTTTAAGATTATTATATAATTAGTAATAAATTTCCAATAATATTAGAGCACCTGGTATTACCAGGGGGTCTCCCATCCAAACACTACACAGGTCCATGACTGCTAAGATTCAAAGAATGGGCATTGACTCTTTTTTTTTCAAGATTATTATATAATTTGTGAAAAATTTACAAAAATCTTAAAACAACTGGTATTACCAGGGGGTCTCCCATCCAATTACTAACCAGGCCCAAACCTGCTTAGCTTTCGAGCTCAGACATGATCTGGCATAGCCAGGGTGGTATGGCCATAAGCGAAGACTGCTGCAAAGAGAGAGCTATTTAAAGATCAGCCAATCTAATCGCCGGTACATTATGTAAGTAGGAAAGAAAACCCTAAAGCTTAAAGCACCTGGTATTCCCAGGCGGTCTCCCATCCAAGCACTAACCAGGCCAATACCTGCTAAGATTAAGAGATCGGGCATTGACTCTTTTTTTTTTTTTTTTTAAAGATTATTATATAATTAGTAATAAATTTCCAATAATATTAGAGCACCTGGTTTTCCGAGGCGGTCTCCCATCCAAACACTAAACAGGTCCATAGCTGCTAAGATTCAAAGATTGGGCATTGACTCTTTTTGTTTCAAGATAATTATATAATTAGTACAAATTTCCAAAAATATTACAGCAAATGGTATTCCGAGGCGGTCTCCCATCCAAGCACTAAACAGGTCCATACCTCCTAAGATTCAAAGATTGGGCATTTACTCTTTTTTTTTTTTTTTTTTTTTGCAAGATTATTATGTAATTAGTAAAAATTGCCAAAAATATTACAGCAACTGGTATTTCCCGGCCGTCTTCCATCCAAGTACTAACCAGGCAAAACCTGCTATTATTCAGAGATCGGGCATTGACTTTTTTTTTTTTTTTTCAAGATTATTATATAATTTGTGAAAAATTTCCAAAAATCTTAAAGCAACTGGTATTACCAGGGTGTCTCCCATCCAATTACTAACCAGGCCCATACCTGCTAAGATTCAGATATGGGGCATTGACTCCTTTCTTTTTTTCTTGCAAGATTATTATATAATTTGTGAAAAATTTCCAAAAATCTTAAAGCAACTGGTATTACCAGGGGGTCTCCCATCCAATTACTAACCAGGCCGAAACCTGCTTAGCTTCCGAGCTCAGACATGATCTGGCATAGCCAGGGTGGAATGGCCATAAGCGAAGACTGCTGCAGAGAGAGAGCTATTTAAAGATCAGCCAATCTAATCGCCGGTACATTATACAGGACCAAACCTGCTTAGCTTCCGAGAGCAGACGAGATCAGGCATAGCCAGGTTGTTACGGTCGCAAGCGAAGGATACTGCAAAGAGAGGACTATTTAAAGATCAGCCAATCAAATCGCCCATACATTATATAAGTAGGAATGAAAACCCAAAAGCTTACAGCACCTGGTATTCCGAGGCGGTCTCCCATCCAAGCACTAACCAGGCCAATACCTGCTAAGATTAAGAGATCGGGCATTGACTCTTTTTTTTTTTTTTTTTTTTTTTAAGATTATTATATAATTAGTAATAAATTTCCAATAATATTAGAGCACCTGGTATTCCGAGGCGGTCTCCCATCCAGACACTAAACAGGTCCATGACTGCTAAGATTCAAAGAATGGGCATTGACTCTTTTTTTTTTTCAAGATTATTATATAATTTGTGAAAAATTTACAAAAATCTTAAAGCAACTGGTATTACCAGGGGGTCTCCCATCCAATTACTAACCAGGCCCAAACCTGCTTAGCTTCCGAGCTCAGACATGATCTGGCATAGCCAGGGTGGTATGGCCATAAGCGAAGACTGCTGCAAAGAGAGAGCTATTTAAAGATCAGCCAATCTAATCGCCGGTACATTATACAGGACCAAACCTGCTTAGCTTCCGAGAGCAGACGAGATCAGGCATAGCCAGGTTGTTACGGTCGCAAGCGAAGGATACTGCAAAGAGAGGACTATTTAAAGATCAGCCAATCAAATCGCCCATACATTATATAAGTAGGAATGAAAACCCAAAAGCTTACAGCACCTGGTATTCCCAGGCGGTCTCCCATCCAAGCACTAACCAGGCCAATACCTGCTAAGATTAAGAGATCAGGCATTGGCTCTTTTTTTTAAGATTATTATATAATTAGTAATAAATTTCCAATAATATTAGAGCACCTGGTATTACCAGGGGGTCTCCCATCCAAACACTACACAGGTCCATGACTGCTAAGATTCAAAGAATGGGCATTGACTCTTTTTTTTTTCAAAATTATTATATAATTTGTGAAAAATTTACAAAAATCTTAAAGCAACTGGTATTACCAGGGGGTCTCCCATCCAATTACTAACCAGGCCCAAACCTGCTTAGCTTCCGAGCTCAGACATGATCTGGCATAGCCAGGGTGGTATGGCCATAAGCGAAGACTGCTGCAAAGAGAGAGCTATTTAAAGATCAGCCAATCTAATCGCCGGTACATTATACAGGACCAAACCTGCTTAGCTTCCGAGAGCAGACGAGATCAGGCATAGCCAGGTTGTTACGGTCGCAAGCGAAGGATACTGCAAAGAGAGGACTATTTAAAGATCAGCCAATCAAATCGCCCATACATTATATAAGTAGGAATGAAAACCCAAAAGCTTACAGCACCTGGTATTCCGAGGCGGTCTCCCATCCAAGCACTAACCAGGCCAATACCTGCTAAGATTAAGAGATCGGGCATTGGCTCTTTTTTTAAGATTATTATATAATTAGTAATAAATTTCCAATAATATTAGAGCACCTGGTATTACCAGGGGGTCTCCCATCCAAACACTACACAGGTCCATGACTGCTAAGATTCAAAGAATGGGCATTGACTCTTTTTTTTTTCAAGATTATTATATAATTTGTGAAAAATTTACAAAAATCTTAAAGCAACTGGTATTACCAGGGGGTCTCCCATCCAATTACTAACCAGGTCCAAACCTGCTTAGCTTTCGAGCTCAGACATGATCTGGCATAGCCAGGGTGGTATGGCCATAAGCGAAGACTGCTGCAAAGAGAGAGCTATTTAAAGATCAGCCAATCTAATCGCCGGTACATTATACAGGACCAAACCTGCTTAGCTTCCGAGAGCAGACGAGATCAGGCATAGCCAGGTTGTTACGGTCGCAAGCGAAGGATACTGCAAAGAGAGGACTATTTAAAGATCAGCCAATCAAATCGCCCATACATTATATAAGTAGGAATGAAAACCCAAAAGCTTACAGCACCTGGTATTCCTAGGCGGTCTCCCATCCAAGCACTAACCAGGCCAATACCTGCTAAGATTAAGAGATCGGGCATTGGCTCTTTTTTTTAAAGATTATTATATAATTAGTAATAAATTTCCAATAATATTAGAGCACCTGGTATTACCAGGGGGTCTCCCATCCAAACACTACACAGGTCCATGACTGCTAAGATTCAAAGAATGGGCATTGACTCTTTTTTTTTTCAAGATTATTATATAATTTGTGAAAAATTTACAAAAATCTTAAAGCAACTGGTATTACCAGGGGGTCTCCCATCCAATTACTAACCAGGCCCAAACCTGCTTAGCTTCCGAGCTCAGACATGATCTGGCATAGCCAGGGTGGTATGGCCATAAGCGAAGACTGCTGCAAAGAGAGAGCTATTTAAAGATCAGCCAATCTAATCGCCGGTACATTATACAGGACCAAACCTGCTTAGCTTCCGAGAGCAGACGAGATCAGGCATAGCCAGGTTGTTACGGTCGCAAGCGAAGGATACTGCAAAGAGAGGACTATTTAAAGATCAGCCAATCAAATCGCCCATACATTATATAAGTAGGAATGAAAACCCAAAAGCTTACAGCACCTGGTATTCCGAGGCGGTCTCCCATCCAAGCACTAACCAGGCCAATACCTGCTAAGATTAAGAGATCGGGCATTGGCTCTTTTTTTAAGATTATTATATAATTAGTAATAAATTTCCAATAATATTAGAGCACCTGGTATTACCAGGGGGTCTCCCATCCAAACACTACACAGGTCAATCACTGCTAAGATTCAAAGAATGGGCATTGACTCTTTTTTTTTCAAGATTATTATATAATTTGTGAAAAATTTACAAAAATCTTAAAGCAACTGGTATTACCAGGGGGTCTCCCATCCAATTACTAACCAGGCCCAAACCTGCTTAGCTTTCGAGCTCAGACATGATCTGGCATAGCCAGGGTGGTATGGCCATAAGCGAAGACTGCTGCAAAGAGAGAGCTATTTAAAGATCAGCCAATCTAATCGCCGGTACATGATATAAGTAGGAAAGAAAACCCTAAAGCTTAAAGCACCTGGTATTCCCAGGCAGTCTCCCATCCAAGCACTAACCAGGCCAATACCTGCTAAGATTAAGAGATCGGGCATTGACTTTTTTTTTTTTTTTTTTTTTTTTTTTTTAAAGATTATTATATAATTAGTAATAAATTTCCAATAATATTAGAGCACCTGGTTTTCCGAGGCGGTCTCCCATCCAAACACTAAACAGGTCCATAGCTGCTAAGATTCAAAGATTGGGCATTGACTCTTTTTGTTTCAAGATAATTATATAATTAGTACAAATTTCCAAAAATATTACAGCAAATGGTATTCCGAGGCGGTCTCCCATCCAAGCACTAAACAGGTCCATACCTCCTAAGATTCAAAGATTGGGCATTTACTCTTTTTTTTTTTTTTTGCAAGATTTTTATGTAATTAGTAAAAATTGCCAAAAATATTACAGCAACTGGTATTTCCCGGCCGTCTTCCATCCAAGTACTAACCAGGCAAAACCTGCTATTATTCAGAGATCGGGCATTGACTTTTTTTTTTTTTTCAAAATTATTATATAATTTGTGAAAAATTTCCAAAAATCTTAAAGCAACTGGTATTACCAGGGTGTCTCCCATCCAATTACTAACCAGGCCCATACCTGCTAAGATTCAGATATGGGGCATTGACTCCTTTCTTTTTTTCTTGCAAGATTATTATATAATTTGTGAAAAATTTCCAAAAATCTTAAAGCAACTGGTATTACCAGGGGGTCTCCCATCCAATTACTAACCAGGCCAAAACCTGCTTAGTTTCCGAGCTCAGACATGATCTGGCATAGCGAGGGTGGTATGGCCATAAGCGAAGACTGCTGCAAAGAGAGAGCTATTTAAAGATCAGTCAATCTAATCGCCGGTACATTATATAAGTAGGAAAGAAAACCCTAAAGCTTAAAGCACCTGGTATTCCCAGGCGGTCTCCCATCCAAGCACTAACCAGGCCAATACCTGCTAAGATTAAGAGATCGGGCATTGACTCTTTTTTTTTTTTTTTTAAGATTATTATATAATTAGTAAAAAATTTCCAATAATATTAGAGCACCTGGTATTCCGAGGCGGTCTCCCATCCAGACACTAAACAGGTCCATGACTGCTAAGATTCAAAGAATGGGCATTGACTCTTTTTTTTTTTTCAAGATTATTATATAATTTGTGAAAAATTTACAAAAATCTTAAAGCAACTGGTATTACCAGGGGGTCTCCCATCCAATTACTAACCAGGCCCAAACCTGCTTAGCTTCCGAGCTCAGACATGATCTGGCATAGCCAGGGTGGTATGGCCATAAGAGAAGACTGCTGCAAAGAGAGAGCTATTTAAAGATCAGCCAATCTAATCGCCGGTACATTATACAGGACCAAACCTGCTTAGCTTCCGAGAGCAGACGAGATCAGGCATAGCCAGGTTGTTACGGTCGCAAGCGAAGGATACTGCAAAGAGAGGACTATTTAAAGATCAGCCAATCAAATCGCCCATACATTATATAAGTAGGAATGAAAACCCAAAAGCTTACAGCACCTGGTATTCCGAGGCGGTCTCCCATCCAAGCACTAACCAGGCCAATACCTGCTAAGATTAAGAGATCGGGCATTGGCTCTTTTTTAAAGATTATTATATAATTAGTAATAAATTTCCAATAATATTAGAGCACCTGGTATTACCAGGGGGTCTCCCATCCAAACACTACACAGGTCCATGACTGCTAAGATTCAAAGAATGGGCATTGACTCTTTTTTTTTTCAAGATTATTATATAATTTGTGAAAAATTTACAAAAATCTTAAAGCAACTGGTATTACCAGGGGGTCTCCCATCCAATTACTAACCAGGCCCAAACCTGCTTAGCTTTCGAGCTCAGACATGATCTGGCATAGCCAGGGTGGTATGGCCATAAGCGAAGACTGCTGCAAAGAGAGAGCTATTTAAAGATCAGCCAATCTAATCGCCGGTACATTATATAAGTAGGAAAGAAAACCCTAAAGCTTAAAGCACCTGGTATTCCCAGGCGGTCTCCCATCCAAGCACTAACCAGGCCAATACCTGCTAAGATTAAGAGATCGGGCATTGACTCTTTTTTTTTTTTTTTTTTTTTTTTTTTAAGATTATTATATAATTAGTAATAAATTTCCAATAATATTAGAGCACCTGGTTTTCCGAGGCGGTCTCCCATCCAAACACTAAACAGGTCCATAGCTGCTAAGATTCAAAGATTGGGCATTGACTCTTTTTGTTTCAAGATAATTATATAATTAGTACAAATTTCCAAAAATATTACAGCAAATGGTATTCCGAGGCGGTCTCCCATCCAAGCACTAAACAGGTCCATACCTCCTAAGATTCAAAGATTGGGCATTTACTCTTTTTTTTTTTTTTTTGCATGATTTTTATGTAATTAGTAAAAATTGCCAAAAATATTACAGCAACTGGTATTTCCCGGCCGTCTTCCATCCAAGTACTAACCAGGCAAAACCTGCTATTATTCAGAGATCGGGCATTGACTTTTTTTTTTTTTTCAAAATTATTATATAATTTGTGAAAAATTTCCAAAAATCTTAAAGCAACTGGTATTACCAGGGTGTCTCCCATCCAATTACTAACCAGGCCCATACCTGCTAAGATTCAGATATGGGGCATTGACTCCTTTCTTTTTTTCTTGCAAGATTATTATATAATTTGTGAAAAATTTCCAAAAATCTTAAAGCAACTGGTATTACCAGGGGGTCTCCCATCCAATTACTAACCAGGCCAAAACCTGCTTAGTTTCCGAGCTCAGACATGATCTGGCATAGCGAGGGTGGTATGGCCATAAGCGAAGACTGCTGCAAAGAGAGAGCTATTTAAAGATCAGTCAATCTAATCGCCGGTACATTATATAAGTAGGAAAGAAAACCCTAAAGCTTAAAGCACCTGGTATTCCCAGGCGGTCTCCCATCCAAGCACTAACCAGGCCAATACCTGCTAAGATTAAGAGATCGGGCATTGACTCTTTTTTTTTTTTTTTTTTTTTTAAGATTATTATATAATTAGTAAAAAATTTCCAATAATATTAGAGCACCTGGTATTCCGAGGCGGTCTCACATCCAGACACTAAACAGGTCCATGACTGCTAAGATTCAAAGAATGGGCATTGACTCTTTTTTTTTTCAAGATTATTATATAATTTGTGAAAAATTTACAAAAATCTTAAAGCAAATGGTATTCCGAGGCGGTCTCCCATCCAAGCACTAAACAGGTCCATACCTACTAAGATTCAAAGATTGGGCATTTACTCTTTTTTTTTTTTTTTTTTTTTTGCAAGATTTTTATGTAATTAGTAAAAATTGCCAAAAATATTACAGCAACTGGTATTTCCCGGCCGTCTTCCATCCAAGTACTAACCAGGCAAAACCTGCTATTATTCAGAGATCGGGCATTGACTTTTTTTTTTTTTTTCAAAATATTATTTAATTTGTGAAGAATTTCCAAAAATCTTAAAGCAACTGGTATTACCAGGGTGTCTCCAATCCAATTACTAACCAGGCCCATACCTGCTAAGATTCAGATATGGGGCATTGACTCCTTTCTTTTTTTCTTGCAAGATTATTATATAATTTGTGAAAAATTTCCAAAAATCTTAAAGCAACTGGTATTACCAGGGGGTCTCCCATCCAATTACTAACCAGGCCGAAACCTGCTTAGTTTCCGAGCTCAGACATGATCTGGCATAGCCAGGGTGGTATGGCCATAAGCGAAGACTGCTGCAAAGAGAGAGCTATTTAAAGATCAGTCAATCTAATCGCCGGTACATTATATAAGTAGGAAAGAAAACCCTAAAGCTTAAAGCACCTGGTATTCCCAGGCGGTCTCCCATCCAAGCACTAACCAGGCCAATACCTGCTAAGATTAAGAGATCGGGCATTGACTCTTTTTTTTTTTTTTTTTTTTTTTTAAGATTATTATATAATTAGTAATAAATTTCCAATAATATTAGAGCACCTGGTATTACCAGGGGGTCTCCCATCCAAACACTACACAGGTCCATGACTGCTAAGATTCAAAGAATGGGCATTGACCCTTTTTTTTTTCAAGATTATTATATAATTTGTGAAAAATTTACAAAAATCTTAAAGCAACTGGTATTACCAGGGGGTCTCCCATCCAATTACTAACCAGGCCCAAACCTGCTTAGCTTCCGAGCTCAGACATGATCTGGCTATTTTTGGCTTTTTTTTTTTCAAGATTATTATATAATTTGTGAAAAATTTACAAAAATCTTAAAGCAACTGGTATTACCAGGGGGTCTCCCATCCAATTACTAACCAGGCCCAAACCTGCTTAGCTTACGAGCTCAGACATGATCTGGCATAGCCAGGGTGGTATGGCCATAAGCGAAGACTGCTGCAAAGAGAGAGCTATTTAAAGATCAGCCAATCTAATCGCCGGTACATTATACAGGACCAAACCTGCTCAGCTTCCGAGAGCAGACGAGATCAGGCATAGCCAGGTTGTTACGGTCGCAAGCGAAGGATACTGCAAAGAGAGGACTATTTAAAGATCAGCCAATCAAATCGCCCATACATTATATAAGTAGGAATGAAAACCCAAAAGCTTACAGCACCTGGTATTCCGAGGCGGTCTCCCATCCAAGCACTAACCAGGCCAATACCTGCTAAGATTAAGAGATCGGGCATTGGCTCTTTTTTTAAGATTATTATATAATTAGTAATAAATTTCCAATAATATTAGAGCACCTGGTATTACCAGGGGGTCTCCCATCCAAACACTACACAGGTCCATGACTGCTAAGATTCAAAGAATGGGCATTGACTCTTTTTTTTTCAAGATTATTATATAATTTGTGAAAAATTTACAAAAATCTTAAAACAACTGGTATTACCAGGGGGTCTCCCATCCAATTACTAACCAGGCCCAAACCTGCTTAGCTTTCGAGCTCAGACATGATCTGGCATAGCCAGGGTGGTATGGCCATAAGCGAAGACTGCTGCAAAGAGAGAGCTATTTAAAGATCAGCCAATCTAATCGCCGGTACATTATGTAAGTAGGAAAGAAAACCCTAAAGCTTAAAGCACCTGGTATTCCCAGGCGGTCTCCCATCCAAGCACTAACCAGGCCAATACCTGCTAAGATTAAGAGATCGGGCATTGACTCTTTTTTTTTTTTTTTTTAAAGATTATTATATAATTAGTAATAAATTTCCAATAATATTAGAGCACCTGGTTTTCCGAGGCGGTCTCCCATCCAAACACTAAACAGGTCCATAGCTGCTAAGATTCAAAGATTGGGCATTGACTCTTTTTGTTTCAAGATAATTATATAATTAGTACAAATTTCCAAAAATATTACAGCAAATGGTATTCCGAGGCGGTCTCCCATCCAAGCACTAAACAGGTCCATACCTCCTAAGATTCAAAGATTGGGCATTTACTCTTTTTTTTTTTTTTTTTTTTTGCAAGATTATTATGTAATTAGTAAAAATTGCCAAAAATATTACAGCAACTGGTATTTCCCGGCCGTCTTCCATCCAAGTACTAACCAGGCAAAACCTGCTATTATTCAGAGATCGGGCATTGACTTTTTTTTTTTTTTTTCAAGATTATTATATAATTTGTGAAAAATTTCCAAAAATCTTAAAGCAACTGGTATTACCAGGGTGTCTCCCATCCAATTACTAACCAGGCCCATACCTGCTAAGATTCAGATATGGGGCATTGACTCCTTTCTTTTTTTCTTGCAAGATTATTATATAATTTGTGAAAAATTTCCAAAAATCTTAAAGCAACTGGTATTACCAGGGGGTCTCCCATCCAATTACTAACCAGGCCGAAACCTGCTTAGCTTCCGAGCTCAGACATGATCTGGCATAGCCAGGGTGGAATGGCCATAAGCGAAGACTGCTGCAGAGAGAGAGCTATTTAAAGATCAGCCAATCTAATCGCCGGTACATTATACAGGACCAAACCTGCTTAGCTTCCGAGAGCAGACGAGATCAGGCATAGCCAGGTTGTTACGGTCGCAAGCGAAGGATACTGCAAAGAGAGGACTATTTAAAGATCAGCCAATCAAATCGCCCATACATTATATAAGTAGGAATGAAAACCCAAAAGCTTACAGCACCTGGTATTCCGAGGCGGTCTCCCATCCAAGCACTAACCAGGCCAATACCTGCTAAGATTAAGAGATCGGGCATTGGCTCTTTTTTTTAAGATTATTATATAATTAGTAATAAATTTCCAATAATATTAGAGCACCTGGTATTCGAGGCGGTCTCCCATCCAGACACTAAACAGGTCCATGACTGCTAAGATTCAAAGAATGGGCATTGACTCTTTTTTTTTCAAGATTATTATATAATTTGTGAAAAATTTACAAAAATCTTAAAGCAACTGGTATTACCAGGGGGTCTCCCATCCAATTACTAACCAGGCCCAAACCTGCTTAGCTTTCGAGCTCAGACATGATCTGGCATAGCCAGGGTGGTATGGCCATAAGCGAAGACTGCTGCAAAGAGAGAGCTATTTAAAGATCAGCCAATCTAATCGCCGGTACATTATATAAGTAGGAAAGAAAACCCTAAAGCTTAAAGATCAGCCAATCTAATCGCCGGTACATTATACAGGACCAAACCTGCTTAGCTTCCGAGAGCAGACGAGATCAGGCATAGCCAGGTTGTTACGGTCGCAAGCGAAGGATACTGCAAAGAGAGGACTATTTAAAGATCAGCCAATCAAATCGCCCATACATTATATAAGTAGGAATGAAAACCCAAAAGCTTACAGCACCTGGTATTCCTAGGCGGTCTCCCATCCAAGCACTAACCAGGCCAATACCTGCTAAGATTAAGAGATCGGGCATTGGCTCTTTTTTTTAAAGATTATTATATAATTAGTAATAAATTTCCAATAATATTAGAGCACCTGGTATTACCAGGGGGTCTCCCATCCAAACACTACACAGGTCCATGACTGCTAAGATTCAAAGAATGGGCATTGACTCTTTTTTTTTTCAAGATTATTATATAATTTGTGAAAAATTTACAAAAATCTTAAAGCAACTGGTATTACCAGGGGGTCTCCCATCCAATTACTAACCAGGCCCAAACCTGCTTAGCTTCCGAGCTCAGACATGATCTGGCATAGCCAGGGTGGTATGGCCATAAGCGAAGACTGCTGCAAAGAGAGAGCTATTTAACCCTTTCGAGTCGATTAACGCATATATGCGTTTTGAGTCATTTTCACCTGATAACCCCGAAAAGAACTTAAATTACACTCTCAGTTTTAATCGTACAGATAAGAGCAATACATCAATCGAATCTGTAAAGGGTCTAGTTTTTTTTGGATACAGACATAATAACAAAAAACCTTTGTGCACTTATAAAATAAAGATAACAAACAAGGTGCGCTGTCTACAGTCTTTGTCTCCGCTGATCGTCATGTACAAACATTTCATTAAAATGAACTGTAACTCCGTGAATACTCAACGAAGATACATGAGAGAGATATCTATAGAAAGCCTGGAATGTCTACTTTTAAACTAAACAAGTGCTGCCAAAAACAAATATTCTGAGATAAAGTAATCCATATGAAAACAACGCAATGTCTGTTTTTCATATCTCCGCTCATTATATCTAATGTGACCACGCCCCCGCGATAAACGCGCTATTCAGATTCAAACTGAAGCGCGCGGCTTGAATACGCCCACACAGAAGAAAAAGCAGCCAGACTATTCTTCAAGTTTTTATTTTATTTTACTGTTTGCTTCGCGATGAGAGGACTAAGACATAATTCACCCCAAAAAGATGTGATGTGGTTGAGGATTTGAGAAATGGATTTCCTCAGAAAAAAGAATGAAGCACTTTATTCAGCAGAGATCATAAACATGAGTAAGTCTCTTTTTATTTATTTGTACTAGTTTTCACATAACGTGTAAACATTTTACTAGTTAGACTTTTTCCAAATACTTTTTCCAAACTATAATTCCTGACTAAATGTATAATCAAGATAAACATTATGAAGTTTCAATAACAATATACAATACTATACCATTCAAAAGCTTGATGTATATAATATAAATGTGACAAATAGAGATAACTCTAACAAATGTAAAAACAATGCAGTTCTTTCGATTTATTCCCCCTAAAAAAAACTGAAAATATTATCAGCTCTTTTCAACATTAATAATAATAATAATAATAATGATGATGATAATAAATGGGGTTTATTTGGTAGAAAATAAGATTGTTAAAACGATTTCTGAAGGATTGTGTGACTAGAGAAAGGATGCCAAAAAATTTGAAAGTCAGCTTTGATTGTTCCTAATAAACTGTTTAACTGCTCCCCCAAGTGGATATTAAATTATGTTCTGGGATAATTAAATATATTCTTAATAAACTACAAACATAAAATTATATACTTTTATTTTGTTCTCACATTCTTTCTTGTAAGTCCTCCCTCAGAGTGGCACAGTTGAATGGGAGGCTCATTATGCAGCTCATTATGCAGGCCTTTGTCTTCTCAGGTGTAAATCACAATGATATTCATGATAGTTGACGCCTACTCGCATATGACTTTTACCAACAAAAAGTGTTTTAGAAAATTTAAATCAATATATTGTTTTCTGTGAGTGAGTAAACAAGATGATTTTCACATCATTCAGAAAGAAAAATTCTAGGCTACAAGCTCCAGTTCTCAACTTTTCCGGCAACCAATTTTATGTATGTGTTTTATTGCCTTATTCAAGTGATTTAACATTTTTAGTTTTTCACTAACCATGCATAACATTTTTTTTCTCAAAAATACAATCATGTACATGCATGCATTTCACATATTATTATAGCCCAGTTTGTGCTGATTACAGTGATATTAGACTTTACCCATTTAGATATTTATAAGAAACTGAAAAAAGCACAAATGTCAGGGCATGACAAAACTTCTCAAGGCCCCAAAAATACCCTTAGACTCCAGAGGGTTAAAGATCAGCCAATCTAATCGCCGGTACATTATACAGGACCAAACCTGCTTAGCTTCCGAGAGCAGACGAGATCAGGCATAGCCAGGTTGTTACGGTCGCAAGCGAAGGATACTGCAAAGAGAGGACTATTTAAAGATCAGCCAATCAAATCGCCCATACATTATATAAGTAGGAATGAAAACCCAAAAGCTTACAGCACCTGGTATTCCGAGGCGGTCTCCCATCCAAGCACTAACCAGGCCAATACCTGCTAAGATTAAGAGATCGGGCATTGGCTCTTTTTTTAAGATTATTATATAATTAGTAATAAATTTCCAATAATATTAGAGCACCTGGTATTACCAGGGGGTCTCCCATCCAAACACTACACAGGTCCATGACTGCTAAGATTCAAAGAATGGGCATTGACTCTTTTTTTTTTTCAAGATTATTATATAATTTGTGAAAAATTTACAAAAATCTTAAAGCAACTGGTATTACCAGGGGGTCTCCCATCCAATTACTAACCAGGCCCAAACCTGCTTAGCTTTCGAGCTCAGACATGATCTGGCATAGCCAGGGTGGTATGGCCATAAGCGAAGACTGCTGCAAAGAGAGAGCTATTTAAAGATCAGCCAATCTAATCGCCGGTACATTATATAAGTAGGAAAGAAAACCCTAAAGCTTAAAGCACCTGGTATTCCCAGGCGGTCTCCCATCCAAGCACTAACCAGGCCAATACCTGCTAAGATTAAGAGATCGGGCATTGACTCTTTTTGTTTCAAGATAATTATATAATTAGTACAAATTTCCAAAAATATTACAGCAAATGGTATTCCGAGGCGGTCTCCCATCCAAGCACTAAACAGGTCCATACCTCCTAAGATTCAAAGATTGGGCATTTACTCTTTTTTTTTTTTTTTTGCAAGATTTTTATGTAATTAGTAAAAATTGCCAAAAATATTACAGCAACTGGTATTTCCCGGCCGTCTTCCATCCAAGTACTATCCAGGCAAAACCTGCTATTATTCAGAGATCGGGCATTGACTTTTTTTTTTTTTTTTCAAAATTATTATTTAATTTGTGAAGAATTTCCAAAAATCTTAAAGCAACTGGTATTACCAGGGTGTCTCCCATCCAATTACTAACCAGGCCCATACCTGCTAAGATTCAGATATGGGGCATTGACTCCTTTCTTTTTTTCTTGCAAGATTATTATATAATTTGTGAAAAATTTCCAAAAATCTTAAAGCAACTGGTATTACCAGGGGGTCTCCCATCCAATTACTAACCAGGCCGAAACCTGCTTAGTTTCCGAGCTCAGACATGATCTGGCATAGCCAGGGTGGTATGGCCATAAGCGAAGACTGCTGCAAAGAGAGAGCTATTTAAAGATCAGTCAATCTAATCGCCGGTACATTATATAAGTAGGAAAGAAAACCCTAAAGCTTAAAGCACCTGGTATTCCCAGGCGGTCTCCCATCCAAGCACTAACCAGGCCAATACCTGCTAAGATTAAGAGATCGGGCATTGACTCTTTTTTTTTTTTTTTTTTTTTTTTAAGATTATTATATAATTAGTAATAAATTTCCAATAATATTAGAGCACCTGGTATTCCGAGGCGGTCTCCCATCCAGACACTAAACAGGTCCATGACTGCTAAGATTCAAAGAATGGGCATTGACTCTTTTTTTTTTTCAAGATTATTATATAATTTGTGAAAAATTTACAAAAATCTTAAAGCAACTGGTATTACCAGGGGGTCTCCCATCCAATTACTAACCAGGCCCATACCTGCTTAGCTTACGAGCTCAGACATGATCTGGCATAGCCAGGGTGGTATGGCCATAAGCGAAGACTGCTGCAAAGAGAGAGCTATTTAAAGATCAGCCAATCTAATCGCCGGTACATTATACAGGACCAAACCTGCTTAGCTTCCGAGAGCAGACGAGATCAGGCATAGCCAGGTTGTTACGGTCGCAAGCGAAGGATACTGCAAAGAGAGGACTATTTAAAGATCAGCCAATCAAATCGCCCATACATTATATAAGTAGGAATGAAAACCCAAAAGCTTACAGCACCTGGTATTCCCAGGCGGTCTCCCATCCAAGCACTAACCAGGCCAATACCTGCTAAGATTAAGAGATCGGGCATTGGCTCTTTTTTTTTAAGATTATTATATAATTAGTAATAAATTTCCAATAATATTAGAGCACCTGGTATTACCAGGGGGTCTCCCATCCAAACACTACACAGGTCCATGACTGCTAAGATTCAAAGAATGGGCATTGACCCTTTTTTTTTTCAAGATTATTATATAATTTGTGAAAAATTTACAAAAATCTTAAAGCAACTGGTATTACCAGGGGGTCTCCCATCCAATTACTAACCAGGCCCAAACCTGCTTAGTTTCCGAGCTCAGACATGATCTGGCATAGCCAGGGTGGTATGGCCATAAGCGAAGACTGCTGCAAAGAGAGAGCTATTTAAAGATCAGCCAATCTAATCGCCGGTACATTATATAAGTAGGAAAGAAAACCCTAAAGCTTAAAGATCAGCCAATCTAATCGCCGGTACATTATACAGGACCAAACCTGCTTAGCTTCCGAGAGCAGACGAGATCAGGCATAGCCAGGTCGTTACGGTCGCAAGCGAAGGATACTGCAAAGAGAGGACTATTTAAAGATCAGCCAATCAAATCGCCCATACATTATATAAGTAGGAATGAAAACCCAAAAGCTTACAGCACCTGGTATTCCTAGGCGGTCTCCCATCCAAGCACTAACCAGGCCAATACCTGCTAAGATTAAGAGATCGGGCATTGGCTCTTTTTTTTTAAAGATTATTATATAATTAGTAATAAATTTCCAATAATATTAGAGCACCTGGTATTACCAGGGGGTCTCCCATCCAAACACTACACAGGTCCATGACTGCTAAGATTCAAAGAATGGGCATTGACTCTTTTTTTTTTCAAGATTATTATATAATTTGTGAAAAATTTACAAAAATCTTAAAGCAACTGGTATTACCAGGGGGTCTCCCATCCAATTACTAACCAGGCCCAAACCTGCTTAGCTTCCGAGCTCAGACATGATCTGGCATAGCCAGGGTGGTATGGCCATAAGCGAAGACTGCTGCAAAGAGAGAGCTATTTAAAGATCAGCCAATCTAATCGCCGGTACATTATACAGGACCAAACCTGCTTAGCTTCCGAGAGCAGACGAGATCAGGCATAGCCAGGTTGTTACGGTCGCAAGCGAAGGATACTGCAAAGAGAGGACTATTTAAAGATCAGCCAATCAAATCGCCCATACATTATATAAGTAGGAATGAAAACCCAAAAGCTTACAGCACCTGGTATTCCGAGGCGGTCTCCCATCCAAGCACTAACCAGGCCAATACCTGCTAAGATTAAGAGATCGGGCATTGGCTCTTTTTTTAAGATTATTATATAATTAGTAATAAATTTCCAATAATATTAGAGCACCTGGTATTACCAGGGGGTCTCCCATCCAAACACTACACAGGTCCATGACTGCTAAGATTCAAAGAATGGGCATTGACTCTTTTTTTTTTCAAGATTATTATATAATTTGTGAAAAATTTACAAAAATCTTAAAGCAACTGGTATTACCAGGAGGTCTCCCATCCAATTACTAACCAGGCCCAAACCTGCTTAGCTTTCGAGCTCAGACATGATCTGGCATAGCCACGGTGGTATGGCCATAAGCGAAGACTGCTGCAAAGAGAGAGCTATTTAAAGATCAGCCAATCTAATCGCCGGTACATGATATAAGTAGGAAAGAAAACCCTAAAGCTTAAAGCACCTGGTATTCCCAGGCGGTCTCCCATCCAAGCACTAACCAGGCCAATACCTGCTAAGATTAAGAGATCGGGCATTGACTTTTTTTTTTTTTTTTTTTTTTTTTTTTTTAAAGATTATTATATAATTAGTAATAAATTTCCAATAATATTAGAGCACCTGGTTTTCCGAGGCGGTCTCCCATCCAAACACTAAACAGGTCCATAGCTGCTAAGATTCAAAGATTGGGCATTGACTCTTTTTGTTTCAAGATAATTATATAATTAGTACAAATTTCCAAAAATATTACAGCAAATGGTATTCCGAGGCGGTCTCCCATCCAAGCACTAAACAGGTCCATACCTCCTAAGATTCAAAGATTGGGCATTTACTCTTTTTTTTTTTTTTTTGCAAGATTTTTATGTAATTAGTAAAAATTGCCAAAAATATTACAGCAACTGGTATTTCCCGGCCGTCTTCCATCCAAGTACTAACCAGGCAAAACCTGCTATTATTCAGAGATCGGGCATTGACTTTTTTTTTTTTTTCAAAATTATTATATAATTTGTGAAAAATTTCCAAAAATCTTAAAGCAACTGGTATTACCAGGGTGTCTCCCATCCAATTACTAACCAGGCCCATACCTGCTTAGCTTCCGAGCTCAGACATGATCTGGCATAGCCAGGGTGGTATGGCCATAAGAGAAGACTGCTGCAAAGAGAGAGCTATTTAAAGATCAGCCAATCTAATCGCCGGTACATTATACAGGACCAAACCTGCTTAGCTTCCGAGAGCAGACGAGATCAGGCATAGCCAGGTTGTTACGGTCGCAAGCGAAGGATACTGCAAAGAGAGGACTATTTAAAGATCAGCCAATCAAATCGCCCATACATTATATAAGTAGGAATGAAAACCCAAAAGCTTACAGCACCTGGTATTCCGAGGCGGTCTCCCATCCAAGCACTAACCAGGCCAATACCTGCTAAGATTAAGAGATCGGGCATTGACTCTTTTTTAAAGATTATTATATAATTAGTAATAAATTTCCAATAATATTAGAGCACCTGGTATTACCAGGGGGTCTCCCATCCAAACACTACACAGGTCCATGACTGCTAAGATTCAAAGAATGGGCATTGACTCTTTTTTTTTTCAAGATTATTATATAATTTGTGAAAAATTTACAAAAATCTTAAAGCAACTGGTATTACCAGGGGGTCTCCCATCCAATTACTAACCAGGCCCAAACCTGCTTAGCTTTCGAGCTCAGACATGATCTGGCATAGCCAGGGATGTATGGCCATAAGCGAAGACTGCTGCAAAGAGAGAGCTATTTAAAGATCAGCCAATCTAATCGCCGGTACATTATATAAGTAGGAAAGAAAACCCTAAAGCTTAAAGCACCTGGTATTCCCAGGCGGTCTCCCATCCAAGCACTAACCAGGCCAATACCTGCTAAGATTAAGAGATCGGGCATTGACTCTTTTTTTTTTTTTTTTTTTTTTTTTTAAAGATTATTATATAATTAGTAATAAATTTCCAATAATATTAGAGCACCTGGTTTTCCGAGGCGGTCTCCCATCCAAACACTAAACAGGTCCATAGCTGCTAAGATTCAAAGATTGGGCATTGACTCTTTTTGTTTCAAGATAATTATATAATTAGTACAAATTTCCAAAAATATTACAGCAAATGGTATTCCGAGGCGGTCTCCCATCCAAGCACTAAACAGGTCCATACCTCCTAAGATTCAAAGATTGGGCATTTACTCTTTTTTTTTTTTTTTTTGCATGATTTTTATGTAATTAGTAAAAATTGCCAAAAATATTACAGCAACTGGTATTTCCCGGCCGTCTTCCATCCAAGTACTAACCAGGCAAAACCTGCTATTATTCAGAGATCGGGCATTGACTTTTTTTTTTTTTCAAAATTATTATATAATTTGTGAAAAATTTCCAAAAATCTTAAAGCAACTGGTATTACCAGGGTGTCTCCCATCCAATTACTAACCAGGCCCATACCTGCTAAGATTCAGATATGGGGCATTGACTCCTTTCTTTTTTTCTTGCAAGATTATTATATAATTTGTGAAAAATTTCCAAAAATCTTAAAGCAACTGGTATTACCAGGGGGTCTCCCATCCAATTACTAACCAGGCCAAAACCTGCTTAGTTTCCGAGCTCAGACATGATCTGGCATAGCGAGGGTGGTATGGCCATAAGCGAAGACTGCTGCAAAGAGAGAGCTATTTAAAGATCAGTCAATCTAATCGCCGGTACATTATATAAGTAGGAAAGAAAACCCTAAAGCTTAAAGCACCTGGTATTCCCAGGCGGTCTCCCATCCAAGCACTAACCAGGCCAATACCTGCTAAGATTAAGAGATCGGGCATTGACTCTTTTTTTTTTTTTTTTTTTTTTTTACGATTATTATATAATTAGTAAAAAATTTCCAATAATATTAGAGCACCTGGTATTCCGAGGCGGTCTCCCATCCAGACACTAAACAGGTCCATGACTGCTAAGATTCAAAGAATGGGCATTGACTCTTTTTTTTTTTCAAGATTATTATATAATTTGTGAAAAATTTACAAAAATCTTAAAGCAACTGGTATTACCAGGGGGTCTCCCATCCAATTACTAACCAGGCCCAAACCTGCTTAGCTTCCGAGCTCAGACATGATCTGGCATAGCCAGGGTGGTATGGCCATAAGAGAAGACTGCTGCAAAGAGAGAGCTATTTAAAGATCAGCCAATCTAATCGCCGGTACATTATACAGGACCAAACCTGCTTAGCTTCCGAGAGCAGACGAGATCAGGCATAGCCAGGTTGTTACGGTCGCAAGCGAAGGATACTGCAAAGAGAGGACTATTTAAAGATCAGCCAATCAAATCGCCCATACATTATATAAGTAGGAATGAAAACCCAAAAGCTTACAGCACCTGGTATTCCCAGGCGGTCTCCCATCCAAGCACTAACCAGGCCAATACCTGCTAAGATTAAGAGATCGGGCATTGGCTCTTTTTTTTTTAAGATTATTATATAATTAGTAATAAATTTCCAATAATATTAGAGCACCTGGTATTACCAGGGGGTCTCCCATCCAAACACTACACAGGTCCATGACTGCTAAGATTCAAAGAATGGGCATTGACTCTTTTTTTTTTCAAGATTATTATATAATTTGTGAAAAATTTACAAAAATCTTAAAGCAACTGGTATTACCAGGGGGTCTCCCATCCAATTACTAACCAGGCCCAAACCTGCTTAGCTTCCGAGCTCAGACATGATCTGGCATAGCCTTTTTTTTTTTTTTTTTTTTTTTTATTAAAGAAATTGTTCAATTCAAACATACATATCAAATATTAACATACAAAGGTACATAATATGCTTTCTTTAACATAGACACTCCTAAAGTTTTGGGCTGTCAGACATCTTACAAATTATAACTAAAAAACACTCATTCCATTGTTTAATCTTTTAAAAATGACAATTCCATCCCCAGGTCATTTAAAACCTTTAAGACCTCCTGAGTAAAAACATAATTAAAAAGATTCATTGTTCCCTCCAACTTAAAGTAATAAAACAGACATTCAACATATTTCTCAACTTTTCTCCTAAACATTCCCCACACATCAATTAAAACATTTTCTTTTTTCACCACTACTCTTCTTTCCCATACCGCACTTTTCATCAACATCACAAGTAAATTAATGATCTTCTTGTTTTTACAATTTTCATTAATTCCCAACATGAACACCTTTTCCCACTCAAATTCCCCAATTTCAACTCCTCTCAAAATTAAAATCATGTTTTTACATCTCTCATTAAAAACTTTCAGCTCATCACAATATAAAAACAAGTGTAAAAACCCTTCATCTGCATCTTGGCATACTTTACATGTGGCACTTTCCTCCATCCCAATTTTGTTTAAAATCACATCTGTGAATACTGCTTTGTTCCTGATAAAATACTCCATATTCTCCAGTTTCGTCTGTACAATTTTACCATTCATGTTCCCCCATATATTATCTTCTTTTACATCATTGAACAACCGTATCCAGTATTCGTTTACAACAGGTTTCTTAAAAACAGTATCTCTAAAAACACAATAAAACATTTTCACAGTACATTCATTAAAAGCACACAGTTTTTCCCCTAGCCTCACATACACATCTTTCCTAGGTTTCTCTTCTTCCATGTTGTCAATTCTGTTTATCCACTCTTGAGGTATTGCATTCTTAATTACGTCATACTTGTTTGTTATCTCTCGTCTGCTATAATCCTCCTTTGCCTCCTCCATCACATCCACAATGTATTGCACTGGTAAAAACCCCTCTTTGAATTCATATAAAACATCTCTGACTTTCGTGATTCCCACATCCCACCACTTCTTAAAAAAAACCTCCTTCCCTTGACTTAAAATGCCGTTGTTTAAGAATAAAGGCTGATTTAAAATGCTCTCTCTGCCTTGTGGCTTAAAATGCACATTCGTTAAAAATTTGCCCCATGCCCCCATCAGTTCTTTATAAAAATCTGGCAGCCCCTCCGTCATCCATTTTTTTACTTTCATCCATAAAATGTTGTCCCCCAAATTAAAATTACTACACTTACTTAAAAAATGTCCCATTGTTCTCTTCCATGCCACGTCGTTTTCTTCATCCAAGTACTTTTTTATTATTTTCACTCTCAAGCTGTTCTTTCTTTGCACCACATCCATTAACCCCAGTCCTCCCTTCTTCACTGCTCCTATTAAAGTGTTGTATGCTATTCTTGGTGGCTTCCCTTCCCATAAAAAATCTAAAAAACATTTTTTCAGCCTTTTTTCTACCCAAAACGGCATAGATGACACATATAAAATATACCACAATTTCGAAACCATTAAAACATTAAGAACTAAAACCTTCCCTTTCAAAGTTAATGTTCTCATTCTCCAAAAATTCAATCTTCTTTCAATCCCTCCTAAAGCTTCTTCCCACATAGTTTCATCTGCTTTCTTTTCATCCCTCCCCATTAAAACACCTAAAATCTTCATTTCTTTAGTTTCCTTAAAGGTAAAATGTTCTGTTAAAACCGGTGCCCCTCCAAATCTCATATACAGCGTTTTGTCCTCATTTACTTTAGCTCCTGATCCCCTACAATACTTTTGTACAATTTTAATTGCATTTTCCACACTCTTCAGATCCTTTAACAATAATGTTGTGTCATCCGCGTACTGAAAAATTTTACTTTCCCCTCCCTCGATGCCTATGCCTTTTATCCCCTCTCCATGTTTTACAGCCAATCCCAAAGGTTCTGCAACTAAAGAATATAAAAGAGCTGACAACGGACATCCTTGTCTTATCGATCTAGTAATTTTAAAACACTGTGTTAAAAACCCATTACATTTAATTTTTGTTATTGCGCCTTTGTATAAAATCCTAATCCATTTCATAAAATTCTCTCCAAAACCAAAACTTTTTAAAACATCAAATAAAAAACCATGCTCCACCCTGTCAAAAGCTTTCTCGAAATCTAAACTGATAATAAACCCATCTTTATTGCTATCATGTATGTATCTTATCATATCCTTTATACTAATAGTTGTATCTGCTATGTCTCTCCCTTTCACTCCATACACTTGGTTAGTTTTAATTATACTCTGCATGACTTCTTTCAATCTGTTGGCTAAAATTTTAGATAAAATCTTTAAATCAGTATTTAGCATTGTAATCGGTCTATAGTTCTTTAAATCTGTCTTCTCTCCTTTTCTCTTGTATATCAATTTCATTAAACCCATTCCCATTCTTTGATTTAATTCTCCTTTCTTAAACACCTCTACATATACTTCTTTTAAAATGCTAGTTAAAAAATCTTTAAAAACTATATAAAATTCACTCCCCAAACCATCTACACCTGGACTTTTCTTTTTGTTTAATTCACTTATTGCTCTTTTAATCTCTTCTTCTCTAATCTCTTCATCACACTCTTTTTTGTCTACTTCTCCTACTGTTGTTTTTATTTGCCTCAGTAACTCCAGTTTCTCTTCTTCCCCCACCCCCTCAGTACTAAACAGATTTTCATAATATGCTTTTACTTCTTTTAATATTTCCTCATTTGTTTCCACCACTACACCATTTCTTCCTCTTATTTCTCTAATCATTCCAGCTTTCCCTCTTATTTTTTCTAGATCAAAGAAAAACTTTGTACATTTTTCACCCTCCACAGTATATTTAGCTTTACTTCTTAGTCTTGCGCCTTCATATTTTTCCTCTTCCATTTCTTTCAATATTCCCTCCAATTCTTTTATTTTTTGTATATCTTTCCCATTCTCATTTAATTCTTTTTCCAATTTTTCTCTTATTTCTCTCTCCTTCTTCCTCTTACTTCTCTGTATTAATTTACTGTACTTTATTGTGAATTTTTTAACTAAATATTTAACATTTTCCCACCATATCCTTTTATCTTCGCCGTACATTCCATTCTCCTTTTCTTTTTCAATAATTTCTTTAATACTTAACACATAGTCCTCATTCTTCAAAACCTCTACATTTAAAACCCATACCCCCGGCCCTTTCTTCACTGAACTCCAGTCTATTTGCATAAAAATTGGTTTATGGTCACTTAAGCTTGATTCTTCATATTTAATATTACCGATAAATCCTTCAATGTTCCTTGTACATAAAATAAAATCAATCCTAGTCTTACACATAAAATTACCCACTAATTGCCTCCTTGAATATTCTTTCTTTTTTTCGTTTCTTTCTCTCCATACATCAATTATATTATTTTCTTCCATTAATAATTTCAGTTCTTTTCTTCCTTTATCATTTTTAAAAACCATTCCCTCTCCCATTTCTAATTTACTGAAAACAGTATTAAAATCACCCATCATAATAACTTCTTTATGTTTCTTTAAAAATTCTCTTAATACATTAAAATATTCCTTTTTTTCATTCTCTACTGTTGGTGCATGAATATTTACTAAAATAACTTTTTTCTCCTCATACTCCATTTCAACCGCAATACATTTCCCATCCATGTCATTATATATTGTTTTACACGATACACCACTGTTTTCTTTTATTAAAACTGCAACTCCTCTTCCCAGCCTCCCATCACCATTGTTATATAAAATCTCTCCGCTCCAACTTTTCCTTATTTCAGTCATGTACTCTTCCCTCCAGTTAGTTTCTTGTAATAAAATCACATCTTCTCCTTTACACATTTCTTTCACTTTTTCAAATTTTCCCATGTCTGACAGCCCTCTAGCATTAAAAGTCACTATTCTTAACAGCATAAAACATATAGAAATATGCATAAAACCCATAAACTCAGTCCATCTCCTCCAAACCCTTTAGCAACTCATACTTATTTGTACATTCAAAACCATCTTCTTTAAGCACTCTTTTTCTTGCAGTATCTAAATTGGGTATTACCTTCACAGATCTTCTTCTTTTTGATGATTTCCCCTGCGTCTCCTCATTTTCTTGTCCTTGTTCACACTCTTTTGTAGCATCATTAATTTCTACTGCGTCCATCTCCTTTTGCACACTGTCCGTCACATCCATCGGTGTACATAAAATTCCCTCCTGTTGTGCATCACTCAATACTTTATTCCTTTCATCATCCAGTTCCATAGTATCCAAAGCATTTTTCGGTATGTCAGTCAAATCCATCTGTGTCCAAATTCCCCCCTCCTGTTGTGTTTGTATGATGGGTTCGTTACACTCTTTCTGTTGTTCCATATCCTTAATTAATTCCAGTCCTTCACCTCGAACTCTTTCTCCATCGTCTCGCTGCTCGTTGTCTCTTTCATGCACCTGCCCGCCCACCTGCTGCTCCTCCTCCTCACCCTGCATCCAACACTCACACTTATTTAAAACCAAATTGCAATCCGGGCACGTCACAGCGTTGCAATTTCTTGCAAAGTGGCCTCTCTCTTCGCATTTATGGCACGTGAACTCTGGGCAGTCCTTCACCACATGGTCTGGGCTCATGCACAGCCGACAAGTCTTCACCTGATGGCTGTGCATCACCCGAAAATATTGTGGACCCTCTGCCGTCTCTATTTTTGTGCTGTAAGGGAGGGAGGCCACCTCCTTCGGGAACCGCGCCTTTACATATCTTGTCCCATCCTCAATGCTGGTGCCCGGATATACACGCCGCTTTATTTTTGAAATTGGGGAAACCCCCCAAACCTCCAGTTTATTTAAAATCTCTTCATCAGCAAGGTAGACGGGCAGATGCATGAAAGAGACAACATAATCTCTGTTTTGAAGTTTTTTTATCTCACAGTTCACTCCATTTATTAACAATCCCTCAGTCAGCTTATCACAAGTTTCTTCTTTTTCCATTGTGAGCTCGTATTCTTTTCCTTGTCTTGGCCTTAGTGCCAAGATTTCCCCATATCCACATTTGTCAGTCACCGCTTTGATAATATCCACAGCCCTCACCTCACTTAAATTCTCCACATTCACAATCACAGTTGCCTCCTTTAAGTATCTCCTTTCACCAAATTTATCTCTTGCATCTTGATTTTTACCGTGTCCTGCTCGTTGTCGATACTCCAGTCCAGTGTTGCTTGCCATGCGTCTCTCTCCAGCCAGTCCAGTGTCGTTTGCCATGCGTCTCTCTCCAGCCAGTCCAGTGTTGTTTGCCATGCGTCTCTCTCCAGCCATTCCAGTGTCGTTTCCCATGCGTCTCTCTCCAGCCAGTCCAGTGTCGTTTGCCATGCGTCTCTCTCCAGCCAGGCCAGTGTCGTTTGCCAATAATCCATCCATTGTACAAAACACAAACAAAAAATTAACCACCCTCCAGCCAGCAAAACGCTGCTGTTAGGTGGTTTAAAACTGAAAAACCACACAAAAAATAAACCAAAGTCCAAAAACAACTCACAAAACAAACACTAACAGAAAAATCAAAATGGAGGAGAGCCTTCCTCTCCCAACTGCAGCCAACACTTCCTGTAGCTCTCTAGCGCCCTCAGGTAGGTATGGCCGTAAGCGAAGACTGCTGCAAAGAGAGAGCTATTTAAAGATCAGCCAATCTAATCGCCGGTACATTATACAGGACCAAACCTGCTTAGCTTCCGAGAGCAGACGAGATCAGGCATAGCCAGGTTGTTACGGTCGCAAGCGAAGGATACTGCAAAGAGAGGACTATTTAAAGATCAGCCAATCAAATCGCCCATACATTATATAAGTAGGAATGAAAACCCAAAAGCTTACAGCACCTGGTATTCCGAGGCGGTCTCCCATCCAAGCACTAACCAGGCCAATACCTGCTAAGATTAAGAGATCGGGCATTGGCTCTTTTTTTAAGATTATTATATAATTAGTAATAAATTTCCAATAATATTAGAGCACCTGGTATTACCAGGGGGTCTCCCATCCAAACACTACACAGGTCCATGACTGCTAAGATTCAAAGAATGGGCATTGACTCTTTTTTTTTTTTCAAGATTATTATATAATTTGTGAAAAATTTACAAAAATCTTAAAGCAACTGGTATTACCAGGGGGTCTCCCATCCAATTACTAACCAGGCCCAAACCTGCTTAGCTTTCGAGCTCAGACATGATCTGGCATAGCCAGGGTGGTATGTCCATAAGCGAAGACTGCTGCAAAGAGAGAGCTATTTAAAGATCAGCCAATCTAATCGCCGGTACATTATATAAGTAGGAAAGAAAACCCTAAAGCTTAAAGCACCTGGTATTCCCAGGCGGTCTCCCATCCAAGCACTAACCAGGCCAATACCTGCTAAGATTAAGAGATCGGGCATTGACTCTTTTTTTTTTTAAGATTATTATATAATTAGTAATAAATTTCCAATAATATTAGAGCACCTGGTTTTCCGAGGCGGTCTCCCATCCAAGCACTAAACAGGTCCATACCTCCTAAGATTCAAAGATTGGGCATTTACTCTTTATTTTATTTATTTTTTTTTTTGCAAGATTTTTATGTAATTAGTAAAAACTGCCAAAAATATTACAGCAACTGGTATTTCCCGGCCGTCTTCCATCCAAGTACTAACCAGGCAAAACCTGCTATTATTCAGAGATCGGGCATTGACTTTTTTTTTTTTTTCAAAATTATTATATAATTTGTGAAGAATTTCCAAAAATCTTAAAGCAACTGGTATTACCAGGGTGTCTCCCATCCAATTACTAACCAGGCCCATACCTGCTAAGATTCAGATATGGGGCATTGACTCCTTTCTTTTTTTCTTGCAAGATTATTATATAATTTGTGAAAAATTTCCAAAAATCTTAAAGCAACTGGTATTACCAGGGGGTCTCCCATCCAATTACTAACCAGGCCGAAACCTGCTTAGTTTCCGAGCTCAGACATGATCTGGCATAGCCAGGGTGGTATGGCCATAAGCGAAGACTGCTGCAAAGAGAGAGCTATTTAAAGATCAGTCAATCTAATCGCCGGTACATTATCTAAGTAGGAAAGAAAACCCTAAAGCTTAAAGCACCTGGTATTCCCAGGCGGTCTCCCATCCAAGCACTAACCAGGCCAATACCTGCTAAGATTAAGAGATCGGGCATTGACTCTTTTTTTTTTTTTTTTTTAAGATTATTATATAATTAGTAATAAATTTCCAATAATATTAGAGCACCTGGTATTCCGAGGCGGTCTCCCATCCAGACACTAAACAGGTCCATGACTGCTAAGATTCAAAGAATGGGCATTGACTCTTTTTTTTTTTCAAGATTATTATATAATTTGTGAAAAATTTACAAAAATCTTAAAGCAACTGGTATTACCAGGGGGTCTCCCATCCAATTACTAACCAGGCCCAAACCTGCTTAGCTTCCGAGCTCAGACATGATCTGGCATAGCCAGGGTGGTATGGCCATAAGCGAAGACTGCTGCAAAGAGAGAGCTATTTAAAGATCAGCCAATCTAATCGCCGGTACATTATATAAGTAGGAAAGAAAACCCTAAAGCTTAAAGATCAGCCAATCTAATCGCCGGTACATTATACAGGACCAAACCTGCTTAGCTTCCGAGAGCAGACGAGATCAGGCATAGCCAGGTTGTTACGGTCGCAAGCGAAGGATACTGCAAAGAGAGGACTATTTAAAGATCAGCCAATCAAATCGCCCATACATTATATAAGTAGGAATGAAAACCCAAAAGCTTACAGCACCTGGTATTCCTAGGCGGTCTCCCATCCAAGCACTAACCAGGCCAATACCTGCTAAGATTAAGAGATCAGGCATTGGCTCTTTTTTTTAAAGATTATTATATAATTAGTAATAAATTTCCAATAATATTAGAGCACCTGGTATTACCAGGGGGTCTCCCATCCAAACACTACACAGGTCCATGACTGCTAAGATTCAAAGAATGGGCATTGACTCTTTTTTTTTTCAAGATTATTATATAATTTGTGAAAAATTTACAAAAATCTTAAAGCAACTGGTATTACCAGGGGGTCTCCCATCCAATTACTAACCAGGCCCAAACCTGCTTAGCTTCCGAGCTCAGACATGATCTGGCATAGCCAGGGTGGTATGGCCATAAGCGAAGACTGCTGCAAAGAGAGAGCTATTTAAAGATCAGCCAATCTAATCACCGGTACATTATACAGGACCAAACCTGCTTAGCTTCCGAGAGCAGACGAGATCAGGCATAGCCAGGTTGTTACGGTCGCAAGCGAAGGATACTGCAAAGAGAGGACTATTTAAAGATCAGCCAATCAAATCGCCCATACATTATATAAGTAGGAATGAAAACCCAAAAGCTTACAGCACCTGGTATTCCGAGGCGGTCTCCCATCCAAGCACTAACCAGGCCAATACCTGCTAAGATTAAGAGATCGGGCATTGGCTCTTTTTTTAAGATTATTATATAATTAGTAATAAATTTCCAATAATATTAGAGCACCTGGTATTACCAGGGGGTCTCCCATCCAAACACTACACAGGTCCATGACTGCTAAGATTCAAAGAATGGGCATTGACTCTTTTTTTTTTCAAGATTATTATATAATTTGTGAAAAATTTACAAAAATCTTAAAGCAACTGGTATTACCAGGGGGTCTCCCATCCAATTACTAACCAGGCCCAAACCTGCTTAGCTTTCGAGCTCAGACATGATCTGGCATAGCCAGGGTGGTATGGCCATAAGCGAAGACTGCTGCAAAGAGAGAGCTATTTAAAGATCAGCCAATCTAATCGCCGGTACATTATATAAGTAGGAAAGAAAACCCTAAAGCTTAAAGCACCTAGTATTCCCAGGCGGTCTCCCATCCAAGCACTAACCAGGCCAATACCTGCTAAGATTAAGAGATCGGGCATTGACTCTTTTTTTTTAAGATTATTATATAATTAGTAATAAATTTCCAATAATATTAGAGCACCTGGTTTTCCGAGGCGGTCTCCCATCCAAGCACTAAACAGGTCCATACCTCCTAAGATTCAAAGATTGGGCATTTACTCTTTTTTTTTTTTTTTTTTTTTTGCAAGATTATTATATAATTAGTAAAAATTGCCAAAAATATTACAGCAACTGGTATTTCCCGGCCGTCTTCCATCCAAGTACTAACCAGGCAAAACCTGCTATTATTCAGAGATCGGGCATTGACTTTTTTTTTTTTTTTCAAGATTATTATATAATTTGTGAAAAATTTCCAAAAATCTTAAAGCAACTGGTATTACCAGGGTGTCTCCCATCCAATTACTAACCAGGCCCATACCTGCTAAGATTCAGATATGGGGCATTGACTCCTTTCTTTTTTTCTTGCAAGATTATTATATAATTTGTGAAAAATTTCCAAAAATCTTAAAGCAACTGGTATTACCAGGGGGTCTCCCATCCAATTACTAACCAGGCCGAAACCTGCTTAGTTTCCGAGCTCAGACATGATCTGGCATAGCCAGGGTGGTATGGCCATAAGCGAAGACTGCTGCAAAGAGAGAGCTATTTAAAGATCAGTCAATCTAATCGCTGGTACATTATATAAGTAGGAAAGAAAACCCTAAAGATTAAAGCACCTGGTATTCCCAGGCGGTCTCCCATCCAAGCACTAACCAGGCCAATACCTGCTAAGATTAAGAGATCGGGCATTGACTCTTTTTTTTTTTTTTTTTTTTTTTTTAAGATTATTATATAATTAGTAATAAATTTCCAATAATATTAGAGCACCTGGTATTCCGAGGCGGTCTCCCATACAGACACTAAACAGGTCCATGACTGCTAAGATTCAAAGAATGGGCATTGACTCTTTTTTTTTTCAAGATTATTATATAATTTGTGAAAAATTTACAAAAATCTTAAAGCAAATGGTATTCCGAGGCGGTCTCCCATCCAAGCACTAAACAGGTCCATACCTCCTAAGATTCAAAGATTGGGCATTTACTCTTTTTTTTTTTTTTTGCAAGATTTTTATGTAATTAGTAAAAAATTGCCAAAAATATTACAGCAACTGGTATTTCCCGGCCGTCTTCCATCCAAGTACTAACCAGGCAAAACCTGCTATTATTCAGAGATCGGGCATTGACTTTTTTTTTTTTTTTCAAAATTATTATATAATTTGTGAAGAATTTCCAAAAATCTTAAAGCAACTGGTATTACCAGGGTGTCTCCCATCCAATTACTAACCAGGCCCATACCTGCTAAGATTCAGATATGGGGCATTGACTCCTTTCTTTTTTTCTTGCAAGATTATTATATAATTTGTGAAAAATTTCCAAAAATCTTAAAGCAACTGGTATTACCAGGGGGTCTCCCATCCAATTACTAACCAGGCCGAAACCTGCTTAGTTTCCGAGCTCAGACATGATCTGGCATAGCCAGGGTGGTATGGCCATAAGCGAAGACTGCTGCAAAGAGAGAGCTATTTAAAGATCAGCCAATCCAATCGTCGGTACATTATCTAAGTAGGAAAGAAAACCCTAAAGCTTAAAGCACCTGGTATTCCCAGGCGGTCTCCCATCCAAGCACTAACCAGGCCAATACCTGCTAAGATTAAGAGATCGGGCATTGACTCTTTTTTTTTTTTTTTTTTTTTTTTTTTTTTAAGATTATTATATAATTAGTAATAAATTTCCAATAATATTAGAGCACCTGGTATTCCGAGGCGGTCTCCCATCCAGACACTAAACAGGTCCATGACTGCTAAGATTCAAAGAATGGGCATTGACTCTTTTTTTTTTTCAAGATTATTATATAATTTGTGAAAAATTTACAAAAATTTTAAAGCAACTGGTATTACCAGGGGGTCTCCCATCCAATTACTAACCAGGCCCAAACCTGCTTAGCTTCCGAGCTCAGACATGATCTGGCATAGCCAGGGTGGTATGGCCATAAGCGAAGACTGCTGCAAAGAGAGAGCTATTTAAAGATCAGCCAATCTAATCGCCGGTACATTATATAAGTAGGAAAGAAAACCCTAAAGCTTAAAGCACCTGGTATTCCCAGGCGGTCTCCCATCCAAGCACTAACCAGGCCAATACCTGCTAAGATTAAGAGATCGGGCATTGACTCTTTTTTTTTTTTTTTTTTTTTTTTTTAAAGATTATTATATAATTAGTAATAAATTTCCAATAATATTAGAGCACCTGGTTTTCCGAGGCGGTCTCCCATCCAAACACTAAACAGGTCCATAGCTGCTAAGATTCAAAGATTGGGCATTGACACTTTTTGTTTCAAGATAATTATATAATTAGTACAAATTTCCAAAAATATTACAGCAAATGGTATTCCGAGGCGGTCTCCCATCCAAGCACTAAACAGGTCCATACCTCCTAAGATTCAAAGATTGGGCATTTACTCTTTTTTTTTTTTTTTTTTGCAAGATTATTATGTAATTAGTAAAAATTGCCAAAAATATTACAGCAACTGGTATTTCCCGGCCGTCTTCCATCCAAGTACTAACCAGGCAAAACCTGCTATTATTCAGAGATCGGGCATTGACTTTTTTTTTTTTTTTTTTCAAGATTATTATATAATTTGTGAAAAATTTCCAAAAATCTTAAAGCAACTGGTATTACCACAGTGTCTCCCATCCAATTACTAACCAGGCCCATACCTGCTAAGATTCAGATATGGGGCATTGACTCCTTTCTTTTTTTCTTGCAAGATTATTATATAATTTGTGAAAAATTTCCAAAAATCTTAAAGCAACTGGTATTACCAGGGGGTCTCCCATCCAATTACTAACCAGGCCGAAACCTGCTTAACTTCCGAGCTCAGACATGATCTGGCATAGCCAGGGTGGAATGGCCATAAGCGAAGACTGCTGCAGAGAGAGAGCTATTTAAAGATCAGCCAATCTAATCGCCGGTACATTATACAGGACCAAACCTGCTTAGCTTCCGAGAGCAGACGAGATCAGGCATAGCCAGGTTGTTACGGTCGCAAGCGAAGGATACTGCAAAGAGAGGACTATTTAAAGATCAGCCAATCAAATCGCCCATACATTATATAAGTAGGAATGACAACCCAAAAGCTTACAGCACCTGGTATTCCGAGGCGGTCTCCCATCCAAGCACTAACCAGGCCAATACCTGCTAAGATTAAGAGATCGGGCATTGGCTCTTTTTTTAAGATTATTATATAATTAGTAATAAATTTCCAATAATATTAGAGCACCTGGTATTACCAGGGGGTCTCCCATCCAAACACTACACAGGTCCATGACTGCTAAGATTCAAAGAATGGGCATTGACTCTTTTTTTTTCAAGATTATTATATAATTTGTGAAAAATTTACAAAAATCTTAAAGCAACTGGTATTACCAGGGGGTCTCCCATCCAATTACTAACCAGGCCCAAACCTGCTTGGCTTTCGAGCTCAGACATGATCTGGCATAGCCAGGGTGGTATGGCCATAAGCGAAGACTGCTGCAAAGAGAGAGCTATTTAAAGATCAGCCAATCTAATCGCCGGTACATTATATAAGTAGGAAAGAAAACCCTAAAGCTTAAAGCACCTGGTATTCCCAGGCGGTCTCCCATCCAAGCACTAACCAGGCCAATACCTGCTAAGATTAAGAGATCGGGCATTGACTCTTTTTTTTTTTTTTTTTTTTTTTTTTTAAAGATTATTATATAATTAGTAATAAATTTCCAATAATATTAGAGCACCTGGTTTTCCGAGGCGGTCTCCCATCCAAACACTAAACAGGTCCATAGCTGCTAAGATTCAAAGATTGGGCATTGACTCTTTTTTTTTTTTTTTTTTGCAAGATTATTATGTAATTAGTAAAAATTGCCAAAAATATTACAGCAACTGGTATTTCCCGGCCGTCTTCCATCCAAGTACTAACCAGGCAAAACCTGCTATTATTCAGAGATCGGGCATTGACTTTTTTTTTTTTTTTTTCAAGATTATTATATAATTTGTGAAAAATTTCCAAAAATCTTAAAGCAACTGGTATTACCACAGTGTCTCCCATCCAATTACTAACCAGGCCCATACCTGCTAAGATTCAGATATGGGGCATTGACTCCTTTCTTTTTTTCTTGCAAGATTATTATATAATTTGTGAAAAATTTCCAAAAATCTTAAAGCAACTGGTATTACCAGGGGGTCTCCCATCCAATTACTAACCAGGCCGAAACCTGCTTAACTTCCGAGCTCAGACATGATCTGGCATAGCCAGGGTGGAATGGCCATAAGCGAAGACTGCTGCAGAGAGAGAGCTATTTAAAGATCAGCCAATCTAATCGCCGGTACATTATACAGGACCAAACCTGCTTAGCTTCCGAGAGCAGACGAGATCAGGCATAGCCAGGTTGTTACGGTCGCAAGCGAAGGATACTGCAAAGAGAGGACTATTTAAAGATCAGCCAATCAAATCGCCCATACATTATATAAGTAGGAATGAAAACCCAAAAGCTTACAGCACCTGGTATTCCGAGGCGGTCTCCCATCCAAGCACTAACCAGGCCAATACCTGCTAAGATTAAGAGATCGGGCATTGGCTCTTTTTTTAAGATTATTATATAATTAGTAATAAATTTCCAATAATATTAGAGCACCTGGTATTACCAGGGGGTCTCCCATCCAAACACTACACAGGTCCATGACTGCTAAGATTCAAAGAATGGGCATTGACTCTTTTTTTTTTCAAGATTATTATATAATTTGTGAAAAATTTACAAAAATCTTAAAGCAACTGGTATTACCAGGGGGTCTCCCATCCAATTACTAACCAGGCCCAAACCTGCTTAGCTTTCGAGCTCAGACATGATCTGGCATAGCCAGGGTGGTATGGCCATAAGCGAAGACTGCTGCAAAGAGAGAGCTATTTAAAGATCAGCCAATCTAATCGCCGGTACATTATATAAGTAGGAAAGAAAACCCTAAAGCTTAAAGCACCTGGTATTCCCAGGCGGTCTCCCATCCAAGCACTAACCAGGCCAATACCTGCTAAGATTAAGAGATCGGGCATTGACTCTTTTTTTTTTTTTTTTTAAAGATTATTATATAATTAGTAATAAATTTCCAATAATATTAGAGCACCTGGTTTTCCGAGGCGGTCTCCCATCCAAACACTAAACAGGTCCATAGCTGCTAAGATTCAAAGATTGGGCATTGACTCTTTTTGTTTCAAGATAATTATATAATTAGTACAAATTTCCAAAAATATTACAGCAAATGGTATTCCGAGGCGGTCTCCCATCCAAGCACTAAACAGGTCCATACCTCCTAAGATTCAAAGATTGGGCATTTACTCTTTTTTTTTTTTTTTTTTGCAAGATTATTATGTAATTAGTAAAAATTGCAAAAAATATTACAGCAACTGGTATTTCCCGGCCGTCTTCCATCCAAGTACTAACCAGGCAAAACCTGCTATTATTCAGAGATCGGGCATTGACTTTTTTTTTTTTTTTTCAAGATTATTATATAATTTGTGAAAAATTTCCAAAAATCTTAAAGCAACTGGTATTACCACAGTGTCTCCCATCCAATTACTAACCAGGCCCATACCTGCTAAGATTCAGATATGGGGCATTGACTCCTTTCTTTTTTTCTTGCAAGATTATTATATAATTTGTGAAAAATTTCCAAAAATCTTAAAGCAACTGGTATTACCAGGGGGTCTCCCATCCAATTACTAACCAGGCCGAAACCTGCTTAACTTCCGAGCTCAGACATGATCTGGCATAGCCAGGGTGGAATGGCCATAAGCGAAGACTGCTGCAGAGAGAGAGCTATTTAAAGATCAGCCAATCTAATCGCCGGTACATTATACAGGACCAAACCTGCTTAGCTTCCGAGAGCAGACGAGATCAGGCATAGCCAGGTTGTTACGGTCGCAAGCGAAGGATACTGCAAAGAGAGGACTATTTAAAGATCAGCCAATCAAATCGCCCATACATTATATAAGTAGGAATGAAAATCCAAAAGCTTACAGCACCT
>NC_068373.1:1014618-1057118 GCF_023724105.1 Carassius gibelio
CCTGCCATTGCCAGATCTTTACCATGTGGTCCATCCATTTTTGTAAACAAAAAAGCACAAACAAAAGCTTGCCTCCAAGCAGATAAACTGCTTGGAGCTTAAACGTGGGCTTTTTTCCCAAAACAAACCCAAATCTCCTCCCACAGAATAAACAGAAAAAAGTAAAATACAAAATAAAGCTTTAGAAGAGCCTTTCTCTTCCAACTGCAATCAGACACACCTTCCCAATCACTCTCTATCGCCGCCAGGTTGGTATGGCCATAAGCGAAGACTGCTGCAAAGAGAGAGCTATTTAAAGATCAGCCAATCTAATCGCCGGTACATTATATAAGTAGGAAAGAAAACCCTAAAGCTTAAAGCACCTGGTATTCCCAGGCGGTCTCCCATCCAAGCACTAACCAGGCCAATACCTGCTAAGATTAAGAGATCGGGCATTGACTCTTTTTTTTTTTTTTTTTTTTTTTTTTTTTAAAGATTATTATATAATTAGTAATAAATTTCCAATAATATTAGAGCACCTGGTTTTCCGAGGCGGTCTCCCATCCAAACACTAAACAGGTCCATAGCTGCTAAGATTCAAAGATTGGGCATTGACTCTTTTTGTTTCAAGATAATTATATAATTAGTACAAATTTCCAAAAATATTACAGCAAATGGTATTCCGAGGCGGTCTCCCATCCAAGCACTAAACAGGTCCATACCTCCTAAGATTCAAAGATTGGGCATTTACTCTTTTTTTTTTTTTTTTTTTGCAAGATTATTATGTAATTAGTAAAAATTGCCAAAAATATTACAGCAACTGGTATTTCCCGGCCGTCTTCCATCCAAGTACTAACCAGGCAAAACCTGCTATTATTCAGAGATCGGGCATTGACTTTTTTTTTTTTTTTTTCAAGATTATTATATAATTTGTGAAAAATTTCCAAAAATCTTAAAGCAACTGGTATTACCACAGTGTCTCCCATCCAATTACTAACCAGGCCCATACCTGCTAAGATTCAGATATGGGGCATTGACTCCTTTCTTTTTTTCTTGCAAGATTATTATATAATTTGTGAAAAATTTCCAAAAATCTTAAAGCAACTGGTATTACCAGGGGGTCTCCCATCCAATTACTAACCAGGCCGAAACCTGCTTAACTTCCGAGCTCAGACATGATCTGGCATAGCCTTTTTTTTTTTTTTTTTTTTTTTATCTTTTTATTTAACTTTCAATTCACAGTTTTCTATTGCATTATTCCATCCGATTGACTTTCATTTCAATACATTTGTATGATTCGTTTTTTCCAATTGATCAACTTAATTTTTCATAATCATACAGCAATAAAAATATAGAACATAAATAAAATACACACAAATATGTTTACATTTACTTAATTGACATCAGCCATTCTCAACCAGATTGTTACTCTTTACCAATTGAAACATATTTCTTCCCCCACATTTTGATGTATGAACTTATTTGTAGTCAAAAAAAACTCTTTCCCCTCTTTATCTCCATACTTACAAATCAACTCTACATCTCTTTGTATCATTGACTTAAACATATCTTTTACTTTTACCTTTCTCCCTTCAAAATGTGCATAGTTCCTTCTTAGCACTACTGCTAGTCTGGCATGACTCAGAACAAAATTAATTAAACAAATGTCAGTTGATTTCCTTTTCCCGAAAGTTCCAAACAAAAACAATTTTCCCCATTCCTCCTCGGTCTCAACTTTGACACTCCAGTTTTCTAGTAACAGATTTTTAAGAAAATCAAAAAAATCCACCAACTCTTCACATCATAAAAAGTAATGTAAGAAACTCTCATGGCCATTACCACATACGTCACAAATGACATTTACCTCATTATTTATTTTGTTTAACACCACATTTGTGTAAATTCTATTATGTCTTATCAGAAAGTCATTATTCTCACACTCTATACTGTTGTATTTTATGTTTAAGTTTGACCATATTTTCTTCACATCTAAATCTTCAAATACTTTCTTCCACACCTTTTCTGATGCTGGTTCTTTTATAACATCAACTATTATTCTCCTGTATATATTCTTTACACTCATATTTTTTAATTTGTTTTTCTCAGCATTATCATCCACATACATCTCCGGCATACATTTTTCCACGTTAGATACATATTCACGTTCGATCATATTAGTCCACTGCAAAGGTATACTTGATTTAATTTTTCCATATATTTTATTTACTTTCTCTCTGTTCTCCATTCCTTCCAGATCACACACAGTATCATAAATGCAGTTATTTTTTAGAAATCCTGGAATAACTTCATACATAATGTCCTTCACTTGTTTTATACCCCCTTCTATAAATTTACATTCATACAATGTTTTATTTTTATGTTTAATCTTTTCGTTGAGAAATAGTGGTAGATTTTTAATCACCTGTATGTCTTCACATTCATATTCTATTTTGGGAAGGAACTGTCTCCATGCCTCTAATACTTCCCGATATATTTCTGGTATTCCTTCTGTCATTGATTGCTTAAAGCCCATATACCATCCATTGTCCCCTATTCCTCCCACATCATCAATATATTTCCTTAAGAATTCCTTCCACCCATAATCCCATAGCCCTCCCATATATTTTTTCACCGTTTTTATTCTCATCGCAGCCCTTTTTATTTCTAGGTCCATCAAGCTTAAGCCTCCTTCCCATCTCTTACCCACCAATGTTTTCTGTGCAATTTTCACACCTTTTCCCTCCCATATAAAATCACATACAATTTTATTCAATTCATTCATCACCCACCCTGGCATTTCCATTACACTCATTACATAAACACAAACTGACAACAGCAGGCTATTTACTACTATTACTTTCCCATTTAACTTTAATTTCCTCCCTTTCCATGTTGCACTTACTGTTCTTATTTTATTAATTACCCCAGTCCAGGTCACATCTCTTGCCTCTTTGCTTTCGACCCCTAAATATACCCCTAATACTTTCATATATTTTTCCTCCACTCTTATCCCTACCTCTACTCTCTCTACCTCCCCTATATACATTAATTCAGATTTATCTACATTTATTTTTGCCCCTGATGCCTTCCCAAACATCTTTACTATCTCTAAAACTCTTTTTACACTGTTTCCTTCCCTCACTGTAATTGTAGTGTCATCTGCATATTGGTTTATAGTACACATTCCTCCATATGGCAACTCAATACCAACTACCCTTCTATCCCTCTTGATTAGAGTGGCTAGAGGCTCTACTGAAATTGCATATAATAATGCAGACAGGGGACAGCCCTGTCTCACTGACCTTCCTATCTTAAACCTGTCTGTTAATACTCCATTTATTTTTATGCAACTTTTTGCCTTCTCATATAGTCTCTTCACCCACCCTATCATTCTACTTCCAAATCCAAACTTCTCTAATACCTTAAATAAGTATTTGTGTTCTACCCTATCGAATGCTTTATTCCAATCTATCCCTAATACTATTCCTCCCTTCTTATCTCGTTTCATGTACTCTATCACATCCCTAACTGTCCCTATCGTGTCTGCTATATCCCTGCCTGGTATGCTGTAACTTTGTGTTGGTTGCACTATACTTCCAATCACTTTTTTCACTCTGTTCGCTAAAACTTTAGTCAGTATTTTATAATCCACATTTAATAGACTGATTGGTCTATAGTTCTCTATATTCAACCTATTCCCCTTCTTATACACCAGAGCTATCACTCCCTCTACCATTCTATCTTGCACCATCCCTGTTCTTTCCATCTCCTTGAACACTTTAACTAAAATCGGTGCTACCTCTTCTCTATATGTTTTATACCATTCAATACCAATCCCATCACTCCCTGGACTTTTTCCACTTTTCAACCCCCCTATTGCCGCTTCTACTTCCTTCTCATCTATCTCTCTATCACACCACTCTGCATCCTCCTTATTTAGAATATTTTCTACACTTTCTAATACTCCATCTATACTTCTCTCATCCACTTCTCCTCTCTTATATAATTCTCCATAGAATTCTTGAACTCTCTCCAAAATCTCTACATAGTCTTTGGTTGTTTTGCCCTCTTTTGTATTTATTTCATTTATATATGTCTTACTTTGTCTCCTTTTCTCTAGCCCTAAAAAATACCCTGTGCATTTCTCACCTTCTAATGCATATTTTGCCTTGCTTCGTAAAATAGCTCCTCTGCATTTCTCTCTTTCATATTTTTCTAGCGCCATCTTAACCTCTATATATTTTTCCATACTGTATCCTTCTTCATCTTCAGCCTTAACTAACTCCTCTCTCAATCTTTCTCTAAGCATAATTTCCTCCTTCTTCATCTTTCCTCTTCTTTTCTTACTGTATTTTATACTAATTAACTTAATTTGATCCTTTATTTCCTCCCATCTCTCTGCTATTGTACCCTCTAATCCACCGTCTCTTGTATACTCATCTATCTTCTCTTCTTCCCTATTTAATAGATCCTTCATCTGTATTTCATATTCTTCCTCTTCGATATACCCTGCATTCAAGATCCACATCCCTCCTCCTACCTCCTCACTCCCTACCTTGATTCTGAACCTTACACTATCGTGATCACTTAAACTATTTACCTGATGTTTTATCCCGTCTATGTATCTAATTATTTCTTCTTCAACTAACACTAAATCTATTCTACTCTGTTTTAATATACCTTCTCTTAACTGCCTTCTAGTAAATTCTCTTTTTTCTGGATTTTCATACCTCCACACATCTATTAACCCCTTTTCTCTCATTATCTCCATCAACATTCCCCTAGATTTTCCCATCTAAATTTTACCCCCTTTCCCACATCCAATCTGCTACATTTTATATTAAAATCTCCCACTATAATACATTTCCCCACAATCAATCCTTTTAACTCTTTCAAAATTTCCCTCCTGTCCCCTTCTATATTTGGAACATATATATTTATTAATCTAAAATCCATATCTCTATACATGAATTCAACCACCAAGATCCTTCCCCTCTGGTCTTTATACACCTCTCTTATACCTTCTACAATATCTTTTTTAAATAATATTGCCACACCTCTTGCATTTTTTGCACCATTATTATAGTATATGTCCCCTCTCCACTCTTCTCTCATCTCCTTTACTTTATCCTCCTCCCAGTTTGTCTCCTGTATACAGATTATATCACTCCGATAAGTAAATAAAAGTTTTTTCATCTTGTTTTTATCCCTTAACCCATTTATGTTTATTGAAGTTACAGTGGCCATGAGAGTAACCCAGAAGAAAAACTAAACAAAACCAGGAACACATGCACAGTTCATTCATACATCACATACCCGCTCGTGGTTCTTTTATCTGCTCAACCTGTTCTCCGTCCATCTCAGACTTCCTCTTTGAACTCAGTCTTATAATCTTTGTTTTCAGTCCATCTTTCTTTTCATTGTCTCCCTTTTCTCCACCTCTGCTTTCTATCAGTTTCTGTGCAGTATTTTTCTTTGCCTCTTCTTTACCTCTTTCTTTCACATTACTTTCATCTGTCTCCTCCTCTTCTTCGATCACTTCCGACTGCTCCATCTCCTCCTCCTCCTCCTCCTCCTCATCCGCTTCACTGAAACGTTCAGCTGTGTCTCGCCATTCCATTTTGCTTCTTCTCTCACTATCTTCAGCTCCGTCTTTCTCTCCACCGCTCACCACATCAGTTGTTTCCTCCTCTTGCTCCTCTGTCAGAACACTGCTCCTCCTTTCACCTTTTTTTTTACCGTCCACTCGCTCTCTCTCTAATCCCATCCATTCTTCACAATCTCTTGCATAATGGCCTCCACCATTGCACTTGAAGCATTTTAATTCAGGGCACTCTCTAATTATGTGCCCTGGCTTGATACAGAGTCTGCAAACACGTATTTGCCTATCATGGATGACACGAAAATATTCGGTGCCTCTCAGAGTCTCAAACTTTGTGGAGTATGGTAGTGAACATACCTGTTCTGTGAAGCGAACTTTTAAGAAACGTGTCCCATCAACTATATCTGTTCCAGGCCACACCCGGCGTTTGATCGGTGAAAGTGGTCGTACTCCCCACTCCTGTAGCTTGGCGAGTATCTTCTCATCCTCTAAATACACAGGCAGATTGATAAAGGACACCACCATATCATTATTCATTATATCCCTGGCATGCACCATCACTCCTTTCACTCTCACTCCATCCATTAGTTTCCTCTTTGCCTCTTCATCCTTCATTGTGAGCTCATAGACCCTTTCACCTCTCACCCTGCAGCCAATCACTTCTCCACACTCCTTCTTTACTCCTTTCAGTAAATCCATCATTGAAATCTTTTCAGTTCCCTCCACCTCTACTTCCACAGTCAGCTCTTTGTTGTACTTCCCTTTTGATTTTCCTTGCACTGCTCTGCTGTTTTCTTCTCCCTCTTCCCACAAATGTCCTGTGACTTTACTTGAATCCTGTTGCTTTTGGATCTCTGCTTGTTTGACTTCACCTCTTCTTTGCTCCTCCTCTTCATTCCTCCCATTGCTACTTTTTCTCATCATGGTTAGTTCTGTTTCTTTATCTGCAGCCATGCTGTGCATCTGCAGCATGCTAGAATGAGAAAAATGTCAAAAAAGTCCCCCAGACAGCCTGAGCTGTCGGGGGAATTTATTAAAGTCAGCAATAACTATCCAGCAACTAATGTCCCAAACAGAAATCAAAACTGAAAACCAGGATATGTAGAAACAGACGGTTAATTTAAACAAACAGAGTTGAGCCTTTCTCTCTGTGCTGCAAGCCTATCACTTCCTGTTGGCTCTCTAGCGCCGCCAGGTTGGTATGGCCGTAAGCGAAGACTGCTGCAGAGAGAGAGCTATTTAAAGATCAGCCAATCTAATCGCCGGTACATTATACAGGACCAAACCTGCTTAGCTTCCGAGAGCAGACGAGATCAGGCATAGCCAGGTTGTTACGGTCGCAAGCGAAGGATACTGCAAAGAGAGGACTATTTAAAGATCAGCCAATCAAATCGCCCATACATTATATAAGTAGGAATGAAAATCCAAAAGCTTACAGCACCTGGTATTCCGAGGCGGTCTCCCATCCAAGCACTAACCAGGCCAATACCTGCTAAGATTAAGAGATCGGGCATTGGCTCTTTTTTTTTTAAGATTATTATATAATTAGTAATAAATTTCCAATAATATTAGAGCACCTGGTATTACCATGGGGTCTCCCATCCAAACACTACACAGGTCCATGACTGCTAAGATTCAAAGAATGGGCACTGACTCTTTTTTTTTCAAGATTATTATATAATTTGTGAAAAATTTACAAAAATCTTAAAGCAACTGGTATTACCAGGGGGTCTCCCATCCAATTACTAACCAGGCCCAAACCTGCTTAGCTTCCGAGCTCAGACATGATCTGGCATAGCCAGGGTGGTATGGCCATAAGCGAAGACTGCTGCAAAGAGAGAGCTATTTAAAGATCAGTCAATCTAATCGCCGGTACATTATACAGGACCAAACCTGCTTAGCTTCCGAGAGCAGACGAGATCAGGCATAGCCAGGTTGTTACGGTTGCAAGCGAAGGATACTGCAAAGAGAGGACTATTTAAAGATCAGCCAATCAAATCGCCCATACATTATATAAGTAGGAATGAAAACCCAAAAGCTTACAGCACCTGGTATTCCGAGGCGGTCTCCCATCCAAGCACTAACCAGGCCAATACTTGCTAAGATTAAGAGATCGGGCATTGGCTCTTTTTTTTAAGATTATTATATAATTAGTAATAAATTTCCAATAATATTAGAGCACCTGGTATTCCGAGGCGGTCTCCCATCCAGACACTAAACAGGTCCATGACTGCTAAGATTCAAAGAATGGGCATTGACTCTTTTTTTTTTTCAAGATTATTATATAATTTGTGAAAAATTTCCAAAAATCTTAAAGCAACTGGTATTACCAGGGGGTCTCCCATCCAATTACTAACCAGGCCGAAACCTGCTTAGTTTCCGAGCTCAGACATGATCTGGCATAGCCAGGGTGGTATGGCCATAAGCGAAGACTGCTGCAAAGAGAGAGCTATTTAAAGATCAGTCAATCTAATCGCAGGTACATTATATAAGTAGGAAAGAAAACCCTAAAGCTTAAAGCACCTGGTATTCCCAGGCGGTCTCCCATCCAAGCACTAACCAGGCCAATACCTGCTAAGATTAAGAGATCGGGCATTGACTCTTTTTTTTTTTTTTTTTTTTTTTTTTTTTTTTTTTTAAGATTATTATATAATTAGTAATAAATTTCCAATAATATTAGAGCACCTGGTATTCCGAGGCGGTCTCCCATCCAGACACTAAACAGGTCCATGACTGCTAAGATTCAAAGAATGGGCATTGACTCTTTTTTTTTTTCAAGATTATTATATAATTTGTGAAAAATTTACAAAAATCTTAAAGCAAATGGTATTCCGAGGCGGTCTCCCATCCAAGCACTAAACAGGTCCATACCTCCTAAGATTCAAAGATTGGGCATTTACTCTTTTTTTTTTTTTTTTTTTTTTTTGCAAGATTTTTATGTAATTAGTAAAAATTGCCAAAAATATTACAGCAACTGGTATTTCCCGGCCGTCTTCCATCCAAGTACTAACCAGGCAAAACCTGCTATTATTCAGAGATCGGGCATTGACTTTTTTTTTTTTTTCAAAATTATTATATAATTTGTGAAGAATTTCCAAAAATCTTAAAGCAACTGGTATTACCAGGGTGTCTCCCATCCAATTACTAACCAGGCCCATACCTGCTAAGATTCAGATATGGGGCATTGACTCCTTTCTTTTTTTCTTGCAAGATTATTATATAATTTGTGAAAAATTTCCAAAAATCTTAAAGCAACTGGTATTACCAGGGGGTCTCCCATCCAATTACTAACCAGGCCGAAACCTGCTTAGTTTCCGAGCTCAGACATGATCTGGCATAGCCAGGGTGGTATGGCCATAAGCGAAGACTGCTGCAAAGAGAGAGCTATTTAAAGATCAGTCAATCTAATCGCCGGTACATTATCTAAGTAGGAAAGAAAACCCTAAAGCTTAAAGCACCTGGTATTCCCAGGCGGTCTCCCATCCAAGCACTAACCAGGCCAATACCTGCTAAGATTAAGAGATCGGGCATTGACTCTTTTTTTTTTTTTTTTTAAGATTATTATATAATTAGTAATAAATTTCCAATAATATTAGAGCACCTGGTATTCCGAGGCGGTCTCCCATCCAGACACTAAACAGGTCCATGACTGCTAAGATTCAAAGAATGGGCATTGACTCTTTTTTTTTTTCAAGATTATTATATAATTTGTGAAAAATTTACAAAAATCTTAAAGCAACTGGTATTACCAGGGGGTCTCCCATCCAATTACTAACCAGGCCCAAACCTGCTTAGCTTCCGAGCTCAGACATGATCTGGCATAGCCAGGGTGGTATGGCCATAAGCGAAGACTGCTGCAAAGAGAGAGCTATTTAAAGATCAGCCAATCTAATCGCCGGTACATTATATAAGTAGGAAAGTAAACCCTAAAGCTTAAAGATCAGCCAATCTAATCGCCGGTACATTATACAGGACCAAACCTGCTTAGCTTCCGAGAGCAGACGAGATCAGGCATAGCCAGGTTGTTACGGTCGCAAGCGAAGGATACTGCAAAGAGAGGACTATTTAAAGATCAGCCAATCAAATCGCCCATACATTATATAAGTAGGAATGAAAACCCAAAAGCTTACAGCACCTGGTATTCCGAGGCGGTCTCCCATCCAAGCACTAACCAGGCCAATACCTGCTAAGGTTAAGAGATCGGGCATTGGCTCTTTTTTTAAGATTATTATATAATTAGTAATAAATTTCCAATAATATTAGAGCACCTGGTATTACCAGGGGGTCTCCCATCCAAACACTACACAGGTCCATGACTGCTAAGATTCAAAGAATGGGCATTGACTCTTTTTTTTTTCAAGATTATTATATAATTTGTGAAAAATTTACAAAAATCTTAAAGCAACTGGTATTACCAGGGGGTCTCCCATCCAATTACTAACCAGGCCCAAACCTGCTTAGCTTTCGAGCTCAGACATGATCTGGCATAGCTTTTTTTTTTTTTTTTTTTTTTTTTTTTTTTATTCAATAATTTCACATTTGACATATACATAAATTCCAATGCGTGTCACATCATTATCATATTCACTCATTCTATATTCATTATTGAATTTCACCCTCCATTATACGCTTATACTTACAATCCTAATTATCCAGGCATATTTATCATATGTTCTTTAAAGCATTGCAGAACTCTAGCATTGTTCCCCGTAAACCATATCATTCGCTATATCCAGTCTACTAAAAACTGTATTAAAATCTCCCATTACAATAATATTTTCCCATTTCTCCATCTGACCATTTAAATCCTTAAAAAAACATTTTCTTTTCTGCCTCTTCATTTGGCGCATGTACATTACACACAAAAACATTTTCCCCTCCTATAACCATTTTCACAATAATACATTTCCCTCCATTATCCCGATATATGATTTCAACATCATCATTCATGTGTCTTTTACATAAAACCGCAACGCCTTTCCCAATCCCCCCACCATTGTTATAATAAATTCCTCCTCTCCAACTTCTTTTAAAACATTCAATCATTTCATCTTTCCAAAATGTTTCTTGTAATAATATCACATCAGCTTTTTTGCATAGCGCTTTCATTTTCCCAAATTTATCAATTTTTGTTAAACCCCTCACATTGATTGAAACAAAACAAAGAGCCATTAACAACAAAACATTAATTTTTCATACTTTTCTCCCACATTCTCCATTAAAACTCCATCTTCATTTGTACCTGAGTTTCTTCTCCTTCTCTGTCCTTTTTCTCTACTTTCTCCTACATATGTTTTGGTGTCCAATATTCCTCTCTTCATTCCCCTCCTCAGCTCCTCCAAATTTACTTCTATGCATTCCTCTACTTGCTCCTTCTCCTTTTTTTCCTCCTGTCTTTCTTTTATTATAACATCCACCGGACCCCTACACCCCTCTATCATATGTTCCACCATTTCAAACCCCTCTCTTCTCTCCAACTCCTTATCCCCCCCCTTTTCCTGCTCCTGACTTTTACTATCATTCAGAGACCCATCTTCCTCTCCCTCATTTATGACTCTTTCCATACTCTCCATATTCTCCTCTGGTTCACCATGTTCAGTTTTATCATTTGTCTCTTCTTCATGTTCACTTTCACAGTCACACCTTATGAATACTTTCCCACAATCCAGACATTTATCAGCTTTACAGTCTTTCGCGAAATGCCCTTGCTCAAAGCATTCATAACATTTGAAATCATGACAGTCCCTGAAAATGTGTCCTGGCTGCATACACATCCGACATAGTTTTTGCTGTCCATCATGTATGACCCTAAAGTACTGAGTGCCATCTGCCGTTTCAAATTTAGCACTATAGAGTAGTGATGTTACCTCTTTTGGAAATTTAACCTTCACATACCTCGTTCCATCAGCAATGTTTGTTCCAGGATAGACTCTTCTCTTTATTTTTGTCATTGGATTAACTCCCCAAAACTTCAATTTGTTCTCAATCACTTCATCCTCCAAGTATGCAGGCAAGTGAAGAAAAGACACAATATGTTCCTTTACCTCCAGCCTCCTTATTTCGAAGAATTGACCTTTTATTTCCATTCCATCCAATAATACATCACAAAGTTCTGCATCTTCCACAGTCAACTCATATTCCTCCCCATACTTTGGTCTCACTGCCAGCAATTTACCAAATCCAATCTTCTCTGAAACTACTTTAATGATATCCACAGCTTTTACCTCCTTATTTCCTTTTAAGTCCAACACCACCGTTGCTTCTTTCAGATAATCCACTCTTTGCTTGATTCCCCTCTGTGCTCCATGATCCATATTTCCTCCATTTGCCTCTCTTGATGATCTATCTGCTCCATGTGGTTCCAAACGTTCTTCTAGTCCTCCTGCCATTGCCAGATCTTTACCATGTGGTCCATCCATTTTTGTAAACAAAAAAGCACAAACAAAAGCTTGCCTCCAAGCAGATAAACTGCTTGGAGCTTAAACGTGGGCTTTTTTCCCAAAACAAACCCAAATCTCCTCCCACAGAATAAACAGAAAAAAGTAAAATACAAAATAAAGCTTTAGAAGAGCCTTTCTCTTCCAACTGCAATCAGACACACCTTCCCAATCACTCTCTATCGCCGCCAGGTTGGTATGGCCATAAGCGAAGACTGCTGCAAAGAGAGAGCTATTTAAAGATCAGCCAATCTAATCGCCGGTACATTATATAAGTAGGAAAGAAAACCCTAAAGCTTAAAGCACCTGGTATTCCCAGGCGGTCTCCCATCCAAGCACTAACCAGGCCAATACCTGCTAAGATTAAGAGATCGGGCATTGACTCTTTTTTTTTTTTTTTTTTAAAGATTATTATATAATTAGTAATAAATTTCCAATAATATTAGAGCACCTGGTTTTCCGAGGCGGTCTCCCATCCAAACACTAAACAGGTCCATAGCTGCTAAGATTCAAAGATTGGGCATTGACTCTTTTTGTTTCAAGATAATTATATAATTAGTACAAATTTCCAAAAATATTACAGCAAATGGTATTCCGAGGCGGTCTCCCATCCAAGCACTAAACAGGTCCATACCTCCTAAGATTCAAAGATTGGGCATTTACTCTTTTTTTTTTTTTTTTTGCAAGATTATTATGTAATTAGTAAAAATTGCCAAAAATATTACAGCAACTGGTATTTCCCGGCCGTCTTCCATCCAAGTACTAACCAGGCAAAACCTGCTATTATTCAGAGATCGGGCATTGACTTTTTTTTTTTTTTTTTCAAGATTATTATATAATTTGTGAAAAATTTCCAAAAATCTTAAAGCAACTGGTATTACCACAGTGTCTCCCATCCAATTACTAACCAGGCCCATACCTGCTAAGATTCAGATATGGGGCATTGACTCCTTTCTTTTTTTCTTGCAAGATTATTATATAATTTGTGAAAAATTTCCAAAAATCTTAAAGCAACTGGTATTACCAGGGGGTCTCCCATCCAATTACTAACCAGGCCGAAACCTGCTTAACTTCCGAGCTCAGACATGATCTGGCATAGCCAAGGTGGAATGGCCATAAGCGAAGACTGCTGCAGAGAGAGAGCTATTTAAAGATCAGCCAATCTAATCGCCGGTACATTATACAGGACCAAACCTGCTTAGCTTCCGAGAGCAGACGAGATCAGGCATAGCCAGGTTGTTACGGTCGCAAGCGAAGGATACTGCAAAGAGAGGACTATTTAAAGATCAGCCAATCAAATCGACCATACATTATATAAGTAGGAATGAAAATCCAAAAGCTTACAGCACCTGGTATTCCGAGGCGGTCTCCCATCCAAGCACTAACCAGGCCAATACCTGCTAAGATTAAGAGATCGGGCATTGGCTCTTTTTTTTTTTTAAGATTATTATATAATTAGTAATAAATTTCCAATAATATTAGAGCACCTGGTATTAACATGGGGTCTCCCATCCAAACACTACACAGGTCCATGACTGCTAAGATTCAAAGAATGGGCACTGACTCTTTTTTTTTTCAAGATTATTATATAATTTGTGAAAAATTTACAAAAATCTTAAAGCAACTGGTATTACCAGGGGGTCTCCCATCCAATTACTAACCAGGCCCAAACCTGCTTAGCTTCCGAGTTCAGACATGATCTGGCATAGCCAGGGTGGTATGGCCATAAGCGAAGACTGCTGCAAAGAGAGAGCTATTTAAAGATCAGTCAATCTAATCGCCGGTACATTATACAGGACCAAACCTGCTTAGCTTCCGAGAGCAGACGAGATCAGGCATAGCCAGGTTGTTACGGTCGCAAGCGAAGGATACTGCAAAGAGAGGACTATTTAAAGATCAGCCAATCAAATCGCCCATACATTATATAAGTAGGAATGAAAACCCAAAAGCTTACAGCACCTGGTATTCCGAGGCGGTCTCCCATCCAAGCACTAAAAAGGCCAATACTTGCTAAGATTAAGAGATCGGGCATTGGCTCTTTTTTTTAAGATTATTATATAATTAGTAATAAATTTCCAATAATATTAGAGCAGCTGGTATTCCGAGGCGGTCTCCCATCCAGACACTAAACAGGTCCATGACTGCTAAGATTCAAAGAATGGGCATTGACTCTTTTTTTTTTTCAAGATTATTATATAATTTGTGAAAAATTTACAAAAATCTTAAAGCAACTGGTATTACCAGGGGGTCTCCCATCCAATTACTAACCAGGCCCAAACCTGCTTAGCTTCCGATCTGAGACATGATCTGGCATAGCCAGGGTGGTATGGCCATAAGCGAAAACTGCTGCAAAGAGAGAGCTATTTAAAGATCAGCCAATCTAATCGCCGGTACATTATATAAGTAGGAAAGAAAACCCTAAAGCTTAAAGCACCTGGTATTCCCAGGCGGTCTCCCATCCGAGATCGGGCATTGACTCTTTTTTTTTAAGATTATTATATAATTAGTAATAAATTTCCAATAATATTAGAGCACCTGGTTTTCCGAGGCGGTCTCCCATCCAAGCACTAAACAGGTCCATACCTCCTAAGATTCAAAGATTGGGCATTTACTCTTTTTTTTTTTTTTTTTGCAAGATTATTATGTAATTAGTAAAAATTGCCAAAAATATTACAGCAACTGGTATTTCCCGGCCGTCTTCCATCCAAGTACTAACCAGGCAAAACCTGCTATTATTCAGAGATCGGGCATTGACTTTTTTTTTTTTTTTCAAGATTATTATATAATTTGTGAAAAATTTCCAAAAATCTTAAAGCAACTGGTATTACCAGGGTGTCTCCCATCCAATTACTAACCAGGCCCATACCTGCTAAGATTCAGATATGGGGCATTGACTCCTTTCTTTTTTTCTTGCAAGATTATTATATAATTTGTGAAAAATTTCCAAAAATCTTAAAGCAACTGGTATTACCAGGGGGTCTCCCATCCAATTACTAACCAGGCCGAAACCTGCTTAGTTTCCGAGCTCAGAGATGATCTGGCATAGCCAGGGTGGTATGGCCATAAGCGAAGACTGCTGCAAAGAGAGAGCTATTTAAAGATCAGTCAATCTAATCGCCGGTACATTATACAGGACCAAACCTGCTTAGCTTCCGAGAGCAGACGAGATCAGGCATAGCCAGGTTGTTACGGTCGCAAGCGAAGGATACTGCAAAGAGAGGACTATTTAAAGATCAGCCAATCAAATCGCCCATACATTATATAAGTAGGAATGAAAACCCAAAAGCTTACAGCACCTGGTATTCCGAGGCGGTCTCCCATCCAAGCACTAACCAGGCCAATACTTGCTAAGATTAAGAGATCGGGCATTGGCTCTTTTTTTTAAGATTATTATATAATTAGTAATAAATTTCCAATAATATTAGAGCACCTGGTATTCCGAGGCGGTCTCCCATCCAGACACTAAACAGGTCCATGACTGCTAAGATTCAAAGAATGGGCATTGACTCTTTTTTTTTTTCAAGATTATTATATAATTTGTGAAAAATTTACAAAAATCTTAAAGCAACTGGTATTACCAGGGGGTCTCCCATCCAATTACTAACCAGGCCCAAACCTGCTTAGCTTCCGAGCTGAGACATGATCTGGCATAGCCAGGGTGGTATGGCCATAAGCGAAAACTGCTGCAAAGAGAGAGCTATTTAAAGATCAGCCAATCTAATCGCCGGTACATTATATAAGTAGGAAAGAAAACCCTAAAGCTTAAAGCACCTGGTATTCCCAGGCGGTCTCCCATCCGAGATCGGGCATTGACTCTTTTTTTTTAAGATTATTATATAATTAGTAATAAATTTCCAATAATATTAGAGCACCTGGTTTTCCGAGGCGGTCTCCCATCCAAGCACTAAACAGGTCCATACCTCCTAAGATTCAAAGATTGGGCATTTACTCTTTTTTTTTTTTTTTTTTTTTGCAAGATTATTATGTAATTAGTAAAAATTGCCAAAAATATTACAGCAACTGGTATTTCCCGGCCGTCTTCCATCCAAGTACTAACCAGGCAAAACCTGCTATTATTCAGAGATCGGGCATTGACTTTTTTTTTTTTTTTCAAGATTATTATATAATTTGTGAAAAATTTCCAAAAATCTTAAAGCAACTGGTATTACCAGGGTGTCTCCCATCCAATTACTAACCAGGCCCATACCTGCTAAGATTCAGATATGGGGCATTGACTCCTTTCTTTTTTTCTTGCAAGATTATTATATAATTTGTGAAAAATTTCCAAAAATCTTAAAGCAACTGGTATTACCAGGGGGTCTCCCATCCAATTACTAACCAGGCCGAAACCTGCTTAGTTTCCGAGCTCAGACATGATCTGGCATAGCCAGGGTGGTATGGCCATAAGCGAAGACTGCTGCAAAGAGAGAGCTATTTAAAGATCAGTCAATCTAATCGCAGGTACATTATATAAGTAGGAAAGAAAACCCTAAAGCTTAAAGCACCTGGTATTCCCAGGCGGTCTCCCATCCAAGCACTAACCAGGCCAATACCTGCTAAGATTAAGAGATCGGGCATTGACTCTTTTTTTTTTTTTTTTTTTTTTTTAAGATTATTATATAATTAGTAATAAATTTCCAATAATATTAGAGCACCTGGTATTCCGAGGCGGTCTCCCATCCAGACACTAAACAGGTCCATGACTGCTAAGATTCAAAGAATGGGCATTGACTCTTTTTTTTTTTCAAGATTATTATATAATTTGTGAAAAATTTACAAAAATCTTAAAGCAACTGGTATTACCAGGGGGTCTCCCATCCAATTACTAACCAGGCCCAAACCTGCTTAGCTTCCGAGCTCAGACATGATCTGGCATAGCCAGGGTGGTATGGCCATAAGCGAAGACTGCTGCAAAGAGAGAGCTATTTAAAGATCAGCCAATCTAATCGCCGGTACATTATATAAGTAGGAAAGTAAACCCTAAAGCTTAAAGATCAGCCAATCTAATCGCCGGTACATTATACAGGACCAAACCTGCTTAGCTTCCGAGAGCAGACGAGATCAGGCATAGCCAGGTTGTTACGGTCGCAAGCGAAGGATACTGCAAAGAGAGGACTATTTAAAGATCAGCCAATCAAATCGCCCATACATTATATAAGTAGGAATGAAAACCCAAAAGCTTACAGCACCTGGTATTCCGAGGCGGTCTCCCATCCAAGCACTAACCAGGCCAATACCTGCTAAGGTTAAGAGATCGGGCATTGGCTCTTTTTTTAAGATTATTATATAATTAGTAATAAATTTCCAATAATATTAGAGCACCTGGTATTACCAGGGGGTCTCCCATCCAAACACTACACAGGTCCATGACTGCTAAGATTCAAAGAATGGGCATTGACTCTTTTTTTTTTCAAGATTATTATATAATTTGTGAAAAATTTACAAAAATCTTAAAGCAACTGGTATTACCAGGGGGTCTCCCATCCAATTACTAACCAGGCCCAAACCTGCTTAGCTTTCGAGCTCAGACATGATCTGGCATAGCTTTTTTTTTTTTTTTTTTTTTTTTTTTTTTTATTCAATAATTTCACATTTGACATATACATAAATTCCAATGCGTGTCACATCATTATCATATTCACTCATTCTATATTCATTATTGAATTTCACCCTCCATTATACGCTTATACTTACAATCCTAATTATCCAGGCATATTTATCATATGTTCTTTAAAGCATTGCAGAACTCTAGCATTGTTCCCCGTAAACCATATCATTCGCTATATCCAGTCTACTAAAAACTGTATTAAAATCTCCCATTACAATAATATTTTCCCATTTCTCCATCTGACCATTTAAATCCTTAAAAAAACATTTTCTTTTCTGCCTCTTCATTTGGCGCATGTACATTACACACAAAAACATTTTCCCCTCCTATAACCATTTTCACAATAATACATTTCCCTCCATTATCCCGATATATGATTTCAACATCATCATTCATGTGTCTTTTACATAAAACCGCAACGCCTTTCCCAATCCCCCCACCATTGTTATAATAAATTCCTCCTCTCCAACTTCTTTTAAAACATTCAATCATTTCATCTTTCCAAAATGTTTCTTGTAATAATATCACATCAGCTTTTTTGCATAGCGCTTTCATTTTCCCAAATTTATCAATTTTTGTTAAACCCCTCACATTGATTGAAACAAAACAAAGAGCCATTAACAACAAAACATTAATTTTTCATACTTTTCTCCCACATTCTCCATTAAAACTCCATCTTCATTTGTACCTGAGTTTCTTCTCCTTCTCTGTCCTTTTTCTCTACTTTCTCCTACATATGTTTTGGTGTCCAATATTCCTCTCTTCATTCCCCTCCTCAGCTCCTCCAAATTTACTTCTATGCATTCCTCTACTTGCTCCTTCTCCTTTTTTTCCTCCTGTCTTTCTTTTATTATAACATCCACCGGACCCCTACACCCCTCTATCATATGTTCCACCATTTCAAACCCCTCTCTTCTCTCCAACTCCTTATCCCCCCCCCTTTTCCTGCTCCTGACTTTTACTATCATTCAGAGACCCATCTTCCTCTCCCTCATTTATGACTCTTTCCATACTCTCCATATTCTCCTCTGGTTCACCATGTTCAGTTTTATCATTTGTCTCTTCTTCATGTTCACTTTCACAGTCACACCTTATGAATACTTTCCCACAATCCAGACATTTATCAGCTTTACAGTCTTTCGCGAAATGCCCTTGCTCAAAGCATTCATAACATTTGAAATCAGGACAGTCCCTGAAAATGTGTCCTGGCTGCATACACATCCGACATAGTTTTTGCTGTCCATCATGTATGACCCTAAAGTACTGAGTGCCATCTGCCGTTTCAAATTTAGCACTATAGAGTAGTGATGTTACCTCTTTTGGAAATTTAACCTTCACATACCTCGTTCCATCAGCAATGTTTGTTCCAGGATAGACTCTTCTCTTTATTTTTGTCATTGGATTAACTCCCCAAAACTTCAATTTGTTCTCAATCACTTCATCCTCCAAGTATGCAGGCAAGTGAAGAAAAGACACAATATGTTCCTTTACCTCCAGCCTCCTTATTTCGAAGAATTGACCTTTTATTTCCATTCCATCCAATAATACATCACAAAGTTCTGCATCTTCCACAGTCAACTCATATTCCTCCCCATACTTTGGTCTCACTGCCAGCAATTTACCAAATCCAATCTTCTCTGAAACTACTTTAATGATATCCACAGCTTTTACCTCCTTATTTCCTTTTAAGTCCAACACCACCGTTGCTTCTTTCAGATAATCCACTCTTTGCTTGATTCCCCTCTGTGCTCCATGATCCATATTTCCTCCATTTGCCTCTCTTGATGATCTATCTGCTCCATGTGGTTCCAAACGTTCTTCTAGTCCTCCTGCCATTGCCAGATCTTTACCATGTGGTCCATCCATTTTTGTAAACAAAAAAGCACAAACAAAAGCTTGCCTCCAAGCAGATAAACTGCTTGGAGCTTAAACGTGGGCTTTTTTCCCAAAACAAACCCAAATCTCCTCCCACAGAATAAACAGAAAAAAGTAAAATACAAAATAAAGCTTTAGAAGAGCCTTTCTCTTCCAACTGCAATCAGACACACCTTCCCAATCACTCTCTATCGCCGCCAGGTTGGTATGGCCATAAGCGAAGACTGCTGCAAAGAGAGAGCTATTTAAAGATCAGCCAATCTAATCGCCGGTACATTATATAAGTAGGAAAGAAAACCCTAAAGCTTAAAGCACCTGGTATTCCCAGGCGGTCTCCCATCCAAGCACTAACCAGGCCAATACCTGCTAAGATTAAGAGATCGGGCATTGACTCTTTTTTTTTTTTTTTTTTAAAGATTATTATATAATTAGTAATAAATTTCCAATAATATTAGAGCACCTGGTTTTCCGAGGCGGTCTCCCATCCAAACACTAAACAGGTCCATAGCTGCTAAGATTCAAAGATTGGGCATTGACTCTTTTTGTTTCAAGATAATTATATAATTAGTACAAATTTCCAAAAATATTACAGCAAATGGTATTCCGAGGCGGTCTCCCATCCAAGCACTAAACAGGTCCATACCTCCTAAGATTCAAAGATTGGGCATTTACTCTTTTTTTTTTTTTTTTTTGCAAGATTATTATGTAATTAGTAAAAATTGCCAAAAATATTACAGCAACTGGTATTTCCCGGCCGTCTTCCATCCAAGTACTAACCAGGCAAAACCTGCTATTATTCAGAGATCGGGCATTGACTTTTTTTTTTTTTTTTTCAAGATTATTATATAATTTGTGAAAAATTTCCAAAAATCTTAAAGCAACTGGTATTACCACAGTGTCTCCCATCCAATTACTAACCAGGCCCATACCTGCTAAGATTCAGATATGGGGCATTGACTCCTTTCTTTTTTTCTTGCAAGATTATTATATAATTTGTGAAAAATTTCCAAAAATCTTAAAGCAACTGGTATTACCAGGGGGTCTCCCATCCAATTACTAACCAGGCCGAAACCTGCTTAACTTCCGAGCTCAGACATGATCTGGCATAGCCAAGGTGGAATGGCCATAAGCGAAGACTGCTGCAGAGAGAGAGCTATTTAAAGATCAGCCAATCTAATCGCCGGTACATTATACAGGACCAAACCTGCTTAGCTTCCGAGAGCAGACGAGATCAGGCATAGCCAGGTTGTTACGGTCGCAAGCGAAGGATACTGCAAAGAGAGGACTATTTAAAGATCAGCCAATCAAATCGACCATACATTATATAAGTAGGAATGAAAATCCAAAAGCTTACAGCACCTGGTATTCCGAGGCGGTCTCCCATCCAAGCACTAACCAGGCCAATACCTGCTAAGATTAAGAGATCGGGCATTGGCTCTTTTTTTTTTTAAGATTATTATATAATTAGTAATAAATTTCCAATAATATTAGAGCACCTGGTATTAACATGGGGTCTCCCATCCAAACACTACACAGGTCCATGACTGCTAAGATTCAAAGAATGGGCACTGACTCTTTTTTTTTTCAAGATTATTATATAATTTGTGAAAAATTTACAAAAATCTTAAAGCAACTGGTATTACCAGGGGGTCTCCCATCCAATTACTAACCAGGCCCAAACCTGCTTAGCTTCCGAGTTCAGACATGATCTGGCATAGCCAGGGTGGTATGGCCATAAGCGAAGACTGCTGCAAAGAGAGAGCTATTTAAAGATCAGTCAATCTAATCGCCGGTACATTATACAGGACCAAACCTGCTTAGCTTCCGAGAGCAGACGAGATCAGGCATAGCCAGGTTGTTACGGTCGCAAGCGAAGGATACTGCAAAGAGAGGACTATTTAAAGATCAGCCAATCAAATCGCCCATACATTATATAAGTAGGAATGAAAACCCAAAAGCTTACAGCACCTGGTATTCCGAGGCGGTCTCCCATCCAAGCACTAACCAGGCCAATACTTGCTAAGATTAAGAGATCGGGCATTGGCTCTTTTTTTAAGATTATTATATAATTAGTAATAAATTTCCAATAATATTAGAGCAGCTGGTATTCCGAGGCGGTCTCCCATCCAGACACTAAACAGGTCCATGACTGCTAAGATTCAAAGAATGGGCATTGACTCTTTTTTTTTTTCAAGATTATTATATAATTTGTGAAAAATTTACAAAAATCTTAAAGCAACTGGTATTACCAGGGGGTCTCCCATCCAATTACTAACCAGGCCCAAACCTGCTTAGCTTCCGATCTGAGACATGATCTGGCATAGCCAGGGTGGTATGGCCATAAGCGAAAACTGCTGCAAAGAGAGAGCTATTTAAAGATCAGCCAATCTAATCGCCGGTACATTATATAAGTAGGAAAGAAAACCCTAAAGCTTAAAGCACCTGGTATTCCCAGGCGGTCTCCCATCCGAGATCGGGCATTGACTCTTTTTTTTTAAGATTATTATATAATTAGTAATAAATTTCCAATAATATTAGAGCACCTGGTTTTCCGAGGCGGTCTCCCATCCAAGCACTAAACAGGTCCATACCTCCTAAGATTCAAAGATTGGGCATTTACTCTTTTTTTTTTTTTTTTTTTGCAAGATTATTATGTAATTAGTAAAAATTGCCAAAAATATTACAGCAACTGGTATTTCCCGGCCGTCTTCCATCCAAGTACTAACCAGGCAAAACCTGCTATTATTCAGAGATCGGGCATTGACTTTTTTTTTTTTTTTCAAGATTATTATATAATTTGTGAAAAATTTCCAAAAATCTTAAAGCAACTGGTATTACCAGGGTGTCTCCCATCCAATTACTAACCAGGCCCATACCTGCTAAGATTCAGATATGGGGCATTGACTCCTTTCTTTTTTTCTTGCAAGATTATTATATAATTTGTGAAAAATTTCCAAAAATCTTAAAGCAACTGGTATTACCAGGGGGTCTCCCATCCAATTACTAACCAGGCCGAAACCTGCTTAGTTTCCGAGCTCAGACATGATCTGGCATAGCCAGGGTGGTATGGCCATAAGCGAAGACTGCTGCAAAGAGAGAGCTATTTAAAGATCAGTCAATCTAATCGCCGGTACATTATACAGGACCAAACCTGCTTAGCTTCCGAGAGCAGACGAGATCAGGCATAGCCAGGTTGTTACGGTCGCAAGCGAAGGATACTGCAAAGAGAGGACTATTTAAAGATCAGCCAATCAAATCGCCCATACATTATATAAGTAGGAATGAAAACCCAAAAGCTTACAGCACCTGGTATTCCGAGGCGGTCTCCCATCCAAGCACTAACCAGGCCAATACTTGCTAAGATTAAGAGATCGGGCATTGGCTCTTTTTTTTAAGATTATTATATAATTAGTAATAAATTTCCAATAATATTAGAGCACCTGGTATTCCGAGGCGGTCTCCCATCCAGACACTAAACAGGTCCATGACTGCTAAGATTCAAAGAATGGGCATTGACTCTTTTTTTTTTTCAAGATTATTATATAATTTGTGAAAAATTTACAAAAATCTTAAAGCAACTGGTATTACCAGGGGGTCTCCCATCCAATTACTAACCAGGCCCAAACCTGCTTAGCTTCCGAGCTGAGACATGATCTGGCATAGCCAGGGTGGTATGGCCATAAGCGAAAACTGCTGCAAAGAGAGAGCTATTTAAAGATCAGCCAATCTAATCGCCGGTACATTATATAAGTAGGAAAGAAAACCCTAAAGCTTAAAGCACCTGGTATTCCCAGGCGGTCTCCCATCCGAGATCGGGCATTGACTCTTTTTTTTTAAGATTATTATATAATTAGTAATAAATTTCCAATAATATTAGAGCACCTGGTTTTCCGAGGCGGTCTCCCATCCAAGCACTAAACAGGTCCATACCTCCTAAGATTCAAAGATTGGGCATTTACTCTTTTTTTTTTTTTTTTTTTGCAAGATTATTATGTAATTAGTAAAAATTGCCAAAAATATTACAGCAACTGGTATTTCCCGGCCGTCTTCCATCCAAGTACTAACCAGGCAAAACCTGCTATTATTCAGAGATCGGGCATTGACTTTTTTTTTTTTTTTCAAGATTATTATATAATTTGTGAAAAATTTCCAAAAATCTTAAAGCAACTGGTATTACCAGGGTGTCTCCCATCCAATTACTAACCAGGCCCATACCTGCTAAGATTCAGATATGGGGCATTGACTCCTTTCTTTTTTTCTTGCAAGATTATTATATAATTTGTGAAAAATTTCCAAAAATCTTAAAGCAACTGGTATTACCAGGGGGTCTCCCATCCAATTACTAACCAGGCCGAAACCTGCTTAGTTTCCGAGCTCAGACATGATCTGGCATAGCCAGGGTGGTATGGCCATAAGCGAAGACTGCTGCAAAGAGAGAGCTATTTAAAGATCAGTCAATCTAATCGCAGGTACATTATATAAGTAGGAAAGAAAACCCTAAAGCTTAAAGCACCTGGTATTCCCAGGCGGTCTCCCATCCAAGCACTAACCAGGCCAATACCTGCTAAGATTAAGAGATCGGGCATTGACTCTTTTTTTTTTTTTTTTTTTTTTTTTAAGATTATTATATAATTAGTAATAAATTTCCAATAATATTAGAGCACCTGGTATTCCGAGGCGGTCTCCCATCCAGACACTAAACAGGTCCATGACTGCTAAGATTCAAAGAATGGGCATTGACTCTTTTTTTTTTTCAAGATTATTATATAATTTGTGAAAAATTTACAAAAATCTTAAAGCAAATGGTATTCCGAGGCGGTCTCCCATCCAAGCACTAAACAGGTCCATACCTCCTAAGATTCAAAGATTGGGCATTTACTCTTTTTTTTTTTTTTTTTTTTTTTTGCAAGATTTTTATGTAATTAGTAAAAATTGCCAAAAATATTACAGCAACTGGTATTTCCCGGCCGTCTTCCATCCAAGTACTAACCAGGCAAAACCTGCTATTATTCAGAGATCGGGCATTGACTTTTTTTTTTTTTTTCAAAATTATTATATAATTTGTGAAGAATTTCCAAAAATCTTAAAGCAACTGGTATTACCAGGGTGTCTCCCATCCAATTACTAACCAGGCCCATACCTGCTAAGATTCAGATATGGGGCATTGACTCCTTTCTTTTTTTCTTGCAAGATTATTATATAATTTGTGAAAAATTTCCAAAAATCTTAAAGCAACTGGTATTACCAGGGGGTCTCCCATCCAATTACTAACCAGGCCGAAACCTGCTTAGTTTCCGAGCTCAGACATGATCTGGCATAGCCAGGGTGGTATGGCCATAAGCGAAGACTGCTGCAAAGAGAGAGCTATTTAAAGATCAGTCAATCTAATCGCCGGTACATTATCTAAGTAGGAAAGAAAACCCTAAAGCTTAAAGCACCTGGTATTCCCAGGCGGTCTCCCATCCAAGCACTAACCAGGCCAATACCTGCTAAGATTAAGAGATCGGGCATTGGCTCTTTTTTTAAGATTATTATATAATTAGTAATAAATTTCCAATAATATTAGAGCACCTGGTTTTCCGAGGCGGTCTCCCATCCAAACACTAAACAGGTCCATAGCTGCTAAGATTCAAAGATTGGGCATTGACTCTTTTTGTTTCAAGATAATTATATAATTAGTACAAATTTCCAAAAATATTACAGCAAATGGTATTCCGAGGCGGTCTCCCATCCAAGCACTAAACAGGTCCATACCTCCTAAGATTCAAAGATTGGGCATTTACTCTTTTTTTTTTTTTTTTTGCAAGATTATTATGTAATTAGTAAAAATTGCCAAAAATATTACAGCAACTGGTATTTCCCGGCCGTCTTCCATCCAAGTACTAACCAGGCAAAACCTGCTATTATTCAGAGATCGGGCATTGACTTTTTTTTTTTTTTTTTCAAGATTATTATATAATTTGTGAAAAATTTCCAAAAATCTTAAAGCAACTGGTATTACCACAGTGTCTCCCATCCAATTACTAACCAGGCCCATACCTGCTAAGATTCAGATATGGGGCATTGACTCCTTTCTTTTTTTCTTGCAAGATTATTATATAATTTGTGAAAAATTTCCAAAAATCTTAAAGCAACTGGTATTACCAGGGGGTCTCCCATCCAATTACTAACCAGGCCGAAACCTGCTTAATTTCCGAGCTCAGAGATGATCTGGCATAGCCAGGGTGGAATGGCCATGAGCGAAGACTGCTGCAGAGAGAGAGCTATTTAAAGATCAGCCAATCTAATCGCCGGTACATTATACAGGACCAAACCTGCTTAGCTTCCGAGAGCAGACGAGATCAGGCATAGCCAGGTTGTTACGGTCGCAAGCGAAGGATACTGCAAAGAGAGGACTATTTAAAGATCAGCCAATCAAATCGCCCATACATTATATAAGTAGGAATGAAAATCCAAAAGCTTACAGCACCTGGTATTCCGAGGCGGTCTCCCATCCAAGCACTAACCAGGCCAATACCTGCTAAGATTAAGAGATCGGGCATTGGCTCTTTTTTTTTAAGATTATTATATAATTAGTAATAAATTTCCAATAATATTAGAGCACCTGGTATTACCAGGGGGTCTCCCATCCAAACACTACACAGGTCCATGACTGCTAAGATTCAAAGAATGGGCATTGACTCTTTTTTTTTTCAAGATTATTATATAATTTGTGAAAAATTTACAAAAATCTTAAAGCAACTGGTATTACCAGGGGGTCTCCCATCCAATTACTAACCAGGCCCAAACCTGCTTAGCTTCCGAGCTCAGACATGAACTGGCATAGCCAGGGTGGTATGGCCATAAGAGAAGACTGCTGCAAAGAGAGAGCTATTTAAAGATCAGTCAATCTAATCGCCGGTACATTATACAGGACCAAACCTGCTTAGCTTCCGAGAGCAGACGAGATCAGGCATAGCCAGTTTGTTACGGTCGCAAGCGAAGGATACTGCAAAGAGAGGACTATTTAAAGATCAGCCAATCAAATCGCCCATACATTATATAAGTAGGAATGAAAACCCAAAAGCTTACAGCACCTGGTATTCCGAGGCGGTCTCCCATCCAAGCACTAACCAGGCCAATACTTGCTAAGATTAAGAGATCGGGCATTGGCTCTTTTTTTTAAGATTATTATATAATTAGTAATAAATTTCCAATAATATTAGAGCACCTGGTATTCCGAGGCGGTCTCCCATCCAGACACTAAACAGGTCCATGACTGCTAAGATTCAAAGAATGGGCATTGACTCTTTTTTTTTTTCAAGATTATTATATAATTTGTGAAAAATTTACAAAAATCTTAAAGCAACTGGTATTACCAGGGGGTCTCCCATCCAATTACTAACCAGGCCCAAACCTGCTTAGCTTCCGAGCTGAGACATGATCTGGCATAGCCAGGGTGGTATGGCCATAAGCGAAAACTGCTGCAAAGAGAGAGCTATTTAAAGATCAGCCAATCTAATCGCCGGTACATTATATAAGTAGGAAAGAAAACCCTAAAGCTTAAAGCACCTGGTATTCCCAGGCGGTCTCCCATCCGAGATCGGGCATTGACTCTTTTTTTTTAAGATTATTATATAATTAGTAATAAATTTCCAATAATATTAGAGCACCTGGTTTTCCGAGGCGGTCTCCCATCCAAGCACTAAACAGGTCCATACCTCCTAAGATTCAAAGATTGGGCATTTACTCTTTTTTTTTTTTTTTTTTTTTTTGCAAGATTATTATGTAATTAGTAAAAATTGCCAAAAATATTACAGCAACTGGTATTTCCCGGCCGTCTTCCATCCAAGTACTAACCAGGCAAAACCTGCTATTATTCAGAGATCGGGCATTGACTTTTTTTTTTTTTCAAGATTATTATATAATTTGTGAAAAATTTCCAAAAATCTTAAAGCAACTGGTATTACCAGGGTGTCTCCCATCCAATTACTAACCAGGCCCATAACTGCTAAGATTCAGATATGGGGCATTGACTCCTTTCTTTTTTTCTTGCAAGATTATTATATAATTTGTGAAAAATTTCCAAAAATCTTAAAGCAACTGGTATTACCAGGGGGTCTCCCATCCAATTACTAACCAGGCCGAAACCTGCTTAGTTTCCGAGCTCAGACATGATCTGGCATAGCCAGGGTGGTATGCCCATAAGCGAAGACTGCTGCAAAGAGAGAGCTATTTAAAGATCAGTCAATCTAATCGCAGGTACATTATATAAGTAGGAAAGAAAACCCTAAAGCTTAAAGCACCTGGTATTCCCAGGCGGTCTCCCATCCAAGCACTAACCAGGCCAATACCTGCTAAGATTAAGAGATCGGGCATTGACTCTTTTTTTTTTTTTTTTTTTTTTTTTTTTTAAGATTATTATATAATTAGTAATAAATTTCCAATAATATTAGAGCACCTGGTATTCCGAGGCGGTCTCCCATCCAGACACTAAACAGGTCCATGACTGCTAAGATTCAAAGAATGGGCATTGACTCTTTTTTTTTTTTCAAGATTATTATATAATTTGTGAAAAATTTACAAAAATCTTAAAGCACCTGGTATTCCCAGGCGGTCTCCCATCCAAGCACTAACCAGGCCAATACCTGCTAAGATTAAGAGATCGGGCATTGACTCTTTTTTTTTTTAAGATTATTATATAATTAGTAATAAATTTCCAATAATATTAGAGCACCTGGTATTCCGAGGCGGTCTCCCATCCAGACACTAAACAGGTCCATGACTGCTAAGATTCAAAGAATGGGCATTGACTCTTTTTTTTTTTCAAGATTATTATATAATTTGTGAAAAATTTACAAAAATCTTAAAGCAACTGGTATTACCAGGGGGTCTCCCATCCAATTACTAACCAGGCCCAAACCTGCTTAGCTTCCGAGCTCAGACATGATCTGGCATAGCCAGGGTGGTATGGCCATAAGCGAAGACTGCTGCAAAGAGAGAGCTATTTAAAGATCAGCCAATCTAATCGCCGGTACATTATACAGGACCAAACCTGCTTAGCTTCCGAGAGCAGACGAGATCAGGCATAGCCAGGTTGTTACGGTCGCAAGCGAAGGATACTGCAAAGAGAGGACTATTTAAAGATCAGCCAATCAAATCGCCCATACATTATATAAGTAGGAATGAAAACCCAAAAGCTTACAGCACCTGGTATTCCCAGGCGGTCTCCCATCCAAGCACTAACCAGGCCAATACCTGCTAAGATTAAGAGATCGGGCATTGGCTCTTTTTTTTAAGATTATTATATAATTAGTAATAAATTTCCAATAATATTAGAGCACCTGGTATTACCAGGGGGTCTCCCATCCAAACACTACACAGGTCCATGACTGCTAAGATTCAAAGAATGGGCATTGACCCTTTTTTTTTTCAAGATTATTATATAATTTGTGAAAAATTTACAAAAATCTTAAAGCAACTGGTATTACCAGGGGGTCTCCCATCCAATTACTAACCAGGCCCAAACCTGCTTAGCTTCCGAGCTCAGACATGATCTGGCATAGCCAGGGTGGTATGGCCATAAGCGAAGACTGCTGCAAAGAGAGAGCTATTTAAAGATCAGCCAATCTAATCGCCGGTACATTATATAAGTAGGAAAGTAAACCCTAAAGCTTAAAGATCAGCCAATCTAATCGCCGGTACATTATACAGGACCAAACCTGCTTAGCTTCCGAGAGCAGACGAGATCAGGCATAGCCAGGTTGTTACGGTCGCAAGCGAAGGATACTGCAAAGAGAGGACTATTTAAAGATCAGCCAATCAAATCGCCCATACATTATATAAGTAGGAATGAAAACCCAAAAGCTTACAGCACCTGGTATTCCGAGGCGGTCTCCCATCCAAGCACTAACCAGGCCAATACCTGCTAAGATTAAGAGATCGGGCATTGGCTCTTTTTTTAAGATTATTATATAATTAGTAATAAATTTCCAATAATATTAGAGCACCTGGTATTACCAGGGGGTCTCCCATCCAAACACTACACAGGTCCATGACTGCTAAGATTCAAAGAATGGGCATTGACTCTTTTTTTTTTCAAGATTATTATATAATTTGTGAAAAATTTACAAAAATCTTAAAGCAACTGGTATTACCAGGGGGTCTCCCATCCAATTACTAACCAGGCCCAAACCTGCTTAGCTTTCGAGCTCAGACATGATCTGGCATAGCTTTTTTTTTTTTTTTTTTTTTTTTTTTTTATTCAATAATTTCACATTTGACATATACATAAATTCCAATGCGTGTCACATCATTATCATATTCACTCATTCTATATTCATTATTGAATTTCACCCTCCATTATACGCTTATACTTACAATCCTAATTATCCAGGCATATTTATCATATGTTCTTTAAAGCATTGCAGAACTCTAGCATTGTTCCCCGTAAACCATATCATTCGCTATATCCAGTCTACTAAAAACTGTATTAAAATCTCCCATTACAATAATATTTTCCCATTTCTCCATCTGACCATTTAAATCCTTAAAAAAACATTTTCTTTTCTGCCTCTTCATTTGGCGCATGTACATTACACACAAAAACATTTTCCCCTCCTATAACCATTTTCACAATAATACATTTCCCTCCATTATCCCGATATATGATTTCAACATCATCATTCATGTGTCTTTTACATAAAACCGCAACGCCTTTCCCAATCCCCCCACCATTGTTATAATAAATTCCTCCTCTCCAACTTCTTTTAAAACATTCAATCATTTCATCTTTCCAAAATGTTTCTTGTAATAATATCACATCAGCTTTTTTGCATAGCGCTTTCATTTTCCCAAATTTATCAATTTTTGTTAAACCCCTCACATTGATTGAAACAAAACAAAGAGCCATTAACAACAAAACATTCATTTTTCATACTTTTCTCCCACATTCTCCATTAAAACTCCATCTTCATTTGTACCTGAGTTTCTTCTCCTTCTCTGTCCTTTTTCTCTACTTTCTCCTACATATGTTTTGGTGTCCAATATTCCTCTCTTCATTCCCCTCCTCAGCTCCTCCAAATTTACTTCTATGCATTCCTCTACTTGCTCCTTCTCCTTTTTTTCCTCCTGTCTTTCTTTTATTATAACATCCACCGGACCCCTACACCCCTCTATCATATGTTCCACCATTTCAAACCCCTCTCTTCTCTCCAACTCCTTATCCCCCCCCTTTTCCTGCTCCTGACTTTTACTATCATTCAGAGACCCATCTTCCTCTCCCTCATTTATGACTCTTTCCATACTCTCCATATTCTCCTCTGGTTCACCATGTTCAGTTTTATCATTTGTCTCTTCTTCATGTTCACTTTCACAGTCACACCTTATGAATACTTTCCCACAATCCAGACATTTATCAGCTTTACAGTCTTTCGCGAAATGCCCTTGCTCAAAGCATTCATAACATTTGAAATCAGGACAGTCCCTGAAAATGTGTCCTGGCTGCATACACATCCGACATAGTTTTTGCTGTCCATCATGTATGACCCTAAAGTACTGAGTGCCATCTGCCGTTTCAAATTTAGCACTATAGGGTAGTGATGTTACCTCTTTTGGAAATTTAACCTTCACATACCTCGTTCCATCAGCAATGTTTGTTCCAGGATAGACTCTTCTCTTTATTTTTGTCATTGGATTAACTCCCCAAAACTTCAATTTGTTCTCAATCACTTCATCCTCCAAGTATGCAGGCAAGTGAAGAAAAGACACAATATGTTCCTTTACCTCCAGCCTCCTTATTTCGAAGAATTGACCTTTTATTTCCATTCCATCCAATAATACATCACAAAGTTCTGCATCTTCCACAGTCAACTCATATTCCTCCCCATACTTTGGTCTCACTGCCAGCAATTTACCAAATCCAATCTTCTCTGAAACTACTTTAATGATATCCACAGCTTTTACCTCCTTATTTCCTTTTAAGTCCAACACCACCGTTGCTTCTTTCAGATAATCCACTCTTTGCTTGATTCCCCTCTGTGCTCCATGATCCATATTTCCTCCATTTGCCTCTCTTGATGATCTATCTGCTCCATGTGGTTCCAAACGTTCTTCTAGTCCTCCTGCCATTGCCAGATCTTTACCATGTGGTCCATCCATTTTTGTAAACAAAAAAGCACAAACAAAAGCTTGCCTCCAAGCAGATAAACTGCTTGGAGCTTAAACGTGGGCTTTTTTCCCAAAACAAACCCAAATCTCCTCCCACAGAATAAACAGAAAAAAGTAAAATACAAAATAAAGCTTTAGAAGAGCCTTTCTCTTCCAACTGCAATCAGACACACCTTCCCAATCACTCTCTATCGCCGCCAGGTTGGTATGGCCATAAGCGAAGACTGCTGCAAAGAGAGAGCTATTTAAAGATCAGCCAATCTAATCGCCGGTACATTATATAAGTAGGAAAGAAAACCCTAAAGCTTAAAGCACCTGGTATTCCCAGGCGGTCTCCCATCCAAGCACTAACCAGGCCAATACCTGCTAAGATTAAGAGATCGGGCATTGACTCTTTTTTTTTTTTTTTTTTTTTTTTTTTTAAAGATTATTATATAATTAGTAATAAATTTCCAATAATATTAGAGCACCTGGTTTTCCGAGGCGGTCTCCCATCCAAACACTAAACAGGTCCATAGCTGCTAAGATTCAAAGATTGGGCATTGACTCTTTTTGTTTCAAGATAATTATATAATTAGTACAAATTTCCAAAAATATTACAGCAAATGGTATTCCGAGGCGGTCTCCCATCCAAGCACTAAACAGGTCCATACCTCCTAAGATTCAAAGATTGGGCATTTACTCTTTTTTTTTTTTGCAAGATTATTATGTAATTAGTAAAAATTGCCAAAAATATTACAGCAACTGGTATTTCCCGGCCGTCTTCCATCCAAGTACTAACCAGGCAAAACCTGCTATTATTCAGAGATCGGGCATTGACTTTTTTTTTTTTTTTTCAAGATTATTATATAATTTGTGAAAAATTTCCAAAAATCTTAAAGCAACTGGTATTACCACAGTGTCTCCCATCCAATTACTAACCAGGCCCATACCTGCTAAGATTCAGATATGGGGCATTGACTCCTTTCTTTTTTTCTTGCAAGATTATTATATAATTTGTGAAAAATTTCCAAAAATCTTAAAGCAACTGGTATTACCAGGGGGTCTCCCATCCAATTACTAACCAGGCCGAAACCTGCTTAACTTCCGAGCTCAGACATGATCTGGCATAGCCAAGGTGGAATGGCCATAAGCGAAGACTGCTGCAGAGAGAGAGCTCTCTAATCGCCGGTACATTATACAGGACCAAACCTGCTTAGCTTCCGAGAGCAGACGAGATCAGGCATAGCCAGGTTGTTACGGTCGCAAGCGAAGGATACTGCAAAGAGAGGACTATTTAAAGATCAGCCAATCAAATCGCCCATACATTATATAAGTAGGAATGAAAATCCAAAAGCTTACAGCACCTGGTATTCCGAGGCGGTCTCCCATCCAAGCACTAACCAGGCCAATACCTGCTAAGATTAAGAGATCGGGCATTGGCTCTTTTTTTTTAAAGATTATTATATAATTAGTAATAAATTTCCAATAATATTAGAGCACCTGGTATTACCATGGGGTCTCCCATCCAAACACTACACAGGTCCATGACTGCTAAGATTCAAAGAATGGGCACTGACTCTTTTTTTTTTCAAGATTATTATATAATTTGTTCTTCTAGTCCTCCTGCCATTGCCAGATCTTTACCATGTGGTCCATCCATTTTTGTAAACAAAAAAGCACAAACAAAAGCTTGCCTCCAAGCAGATAAACTGCTTGGAGCTTAAACGTGGGCTTTTTTCCCAAAACAAACCCAAATCTCCTCCCACAGAATAAACAGAAAAAAGTAAAATACAAAATAAAGCTTTAGAAGAGCCTTTCTCTTCCAACTGCAATCAGACACACCTTCCCAATCACTCTCTATCGCCGCCAGGTTGGTATGGCCATAAGCGAAGACTGCTGCAAAGAGAGAGCTATTTAAAGATCAGCCAATCAAATCGCCCATACATTATATAAGTAGGAATGAAAACCCAAAAGCTTACAGCACCTGGTATTCCGAGGCGGTCTCCCATCCAAGCACTAACCAGGCCAATACTTGCTAAGATTAAGAGATCGGGCATTGGCTCTTTTTTTTAAGATTATTATATAATTAGTAATAAATTTCCAATAATATTAGAGCACCTGGTATTCCGAGGCGGTCTCCCATCCAGACACTAAACAGGTCCATGACTGCTAAGATTCAAAGAATGGGCATTGACTCTTTTTTTTTTTCAAGATTATTATATAATTTGTGAAAAATTTACAAAAATCTTAAAGCAACTGGTATTACCAGGGGGTCTCCCATCCAATTACTAACCAGGCCCAAACCTGCTTAGCTTCCGATCTGAGACATGATCTGGCATAGCCAGGGTGGTATGGCCATAAGCGAAAACTGCTGCAAAGAGAGAGCTATTTAAAGATCAGCCAATCTAATCGCCGGTACATTATATAAGTAGGAAAGAAAACCCTAAAGCTTAAAGCACCTGGTATTCCCAGGCGGTCTCCCATCCGAGATCGGGCATTGACTCTTTTTTTTTTAAGATTATTATATAATTAGTAATAAATTTCCAATAATATTAGAGCACCTGGTTTTCCGAGGCGGTCTCCCATCCAAGCACTAAACAGGTCCATACCTCCTAAGATTCAAAGATTGGGCATTTACTCTTTTTTTTTTTTTTTTTTTTTGCAAGATTATTATGTAATTAGTAAAAATTGCCAAAAATATTACAGCAACTGGTATTTCCCGGCCGTCTTCCATCCAAGTACTAACCAGGCAAAACCTGCTATTATTCAGAGATCGGGCATTGACTTTTTTTTTTTTTTTCAAGATTATTATATAATTTGTGAAAAATTTCCAAAAATCTTAAAGCAACTGGTATTACCAGGGTGTCTCCCATCCAATTACTAACCAGGCCCATACCTGCTAAGATTCAGATATGGGGCATTGACTCCTTTCTTTTTTTCTTGCAAGATTATTATATAATTTGTGAAAAATTTCCAAAAATCTTAAAGCAACTGGTATTACCAGGGGGTCTCCCATCCAATTACTAACCAGGCCGAAACCTGCTTAGTTTCCGAGCTCAGACATGATCTGGCATAGCCAGGGTGGTATGGCCATAAGCGAAGACTGCTGCAAAGAGAGAGCTATTTAAAGATCAGTCAATCTAATCGCCGGTACATTATACAGGACCAAACCTGCTTAGCTTCCGAGAGCAGACGAGATCAGGCATAGCCAGGTTGTTACGGTCGCAAGCGAAGGATACTGCAAAGAGAGGACTATTTAAAGATCAGCCAATCAAATCGCCCATACATTATATAAGTAGGAATGAAAACCCAAAAGCTTACAGCACCTGGTATTCCGAGGCGGTCTCCCATCCAAGCACTAACCAGGCCAATACTTGCTAAGATTAAGAGATCGGGCATTGGCTCTTTTTTTTAAGATTATTATATAATTAGTAATAAATTTCCAATAATATTAGAGCACCTGGTATTCCGAGGCGGTCTCCCATCCAGACACTAAACAGGTCCATGACTGCTAAGATTCAAAGAATGGGCATTGACTCTTTTTTTTTTTCAAGATTATTATATAATTTGTGAAAAATTTACAAAAATCTTAAAGCAACTGGTATTACCAGGGGGTCTCCCATCCAATTACTAACCAGGCCCAAACCTGCTTAGCTTCCGAGCTGAGACATGATCTGGCATAGCCAGGGTGGTATGGCCATAAGCGAAAACTGCTGCAAAGAGAGAGCTATTTAAAGATCAGCCAATCTAATCGCCGGTACATTATATAAGTAGGAAAGAAAACCCTAAAGCTTAAAGCACCTGGTATTCCCAGGCGGTCTCCCATCCGAGATCGGGCATTGACTCTTTTTTTTTAAGATTATTATATAATTAGTAATAAATTTCCAATAATATTAGAGCACCTGGTTTTCCGAGGCGGTCTCCCATCCAAGCACTAAACAGGTCCATACCTCCTAAGATTCAAAGATTGGGCATTTACTCTTTTTTTTTTTTTTTTTTTGCAAGATTATTATGTAATTAGTAAAAATTGCCAAAAATATTACAGCAACTGGTATTTCCCGGCCGTCTTCCATCCAAGTACTAACCAGGCAAAACCTGCTATTATTCAGAGATCGGGCATTGACTTTTTTTTTTTTTTTCAAGATTATTATATAATTTGTGAAAAATTTCCAAAAATCTTAAAGCAACTGGTATTACCAGGGTGTCTCCCATCCAATTACTAACCAGGCCCATACCTGCTAAGATTCAGATATGGGGCATTGACTCCTTTCTTTTTTTCTTGCAAGATTATTATATAATTTGTGAAAAATTTCCAAAAATCTTAAAGCAACTGGTATTACCAGGGGGTCTCCCATCCAATTACTAACCAGGCCGAAACCTGCTTAGTTTCCGAGCTCAGACATGATCTGGCATAGCCAGGGTGGTATGGCCATAAGCGAAGACTGCTGCAAAGAGAGAGCTATTTAAAGATCAGTCAATCTAATCGCAGGTACATTATATAAGTAGGAAAGAAAACCCTAAAGCTTAAAGCACCTGGTATTCCCAGGCGGTCTCCCATCCAAGCACTAACCAGGCCAATACCTGCTAAGATTAAGAGATCGGGCATTGGCTCTTTTTTTAAGATTATTATATAATTAGTAATAAATTTCCAATAATATTAGAGCACCTGGTTTTCCGAGGCGGTCTCCCATCCAAACACTAAACAGGTCCATAGCTGCTAAGATTCAAAGATTGGGCATTGACTCTTTTTGTTTCAAGATAATTATATAATTAGTACAAATTTCCAAAAATATTACAGCAAATGGTATTCCGAGGCGGTCTCCCATCCAAGCACTAAACAGGTCCATACCTCCTAAGATTCAAAGATTGGGCATTTACTCTTTTTTTTTTTTTTTTTTGCAAGATTATTATGTAATTAGTAAAAATTGCCAAAAATATTACAGCAACTGGTATTTCCCGGCCGTCTTCCATCCAAGTACTAACCAGGCAAAACCTGCTATTATTCAGAGATCGGGCATTGACTTTTTTTTTTTTTTTTCAAGATTATTATATAATTTGTGAAAAAATTTCCAAAAATCTTAAAGCAACTGGTATTACCACAGTGTCTCCCATCCAATTACTAACCAGGCCCATACCTGCTAAGATTCAGATATGGGGCATTGACTCCTTTCTTTTTTTCTTGCAAGATTATTATATAATTTGTGAAAAATTTCCAAAAATCTTAAAGCAACTGGTATTACCAGGGGGTCTCCCATCCAATTACTAACCAGGCCGAAACCTGCTTAACTTCCGAGCTCAGACATGATCTGGCATAGCCAGGGTGGAATGGCCATAAGCGAAGACTGCTGCAGAGAGAGAGCTATTTAAAGATCAGCCAATCTAATCGCCGGTACATTATACAGGACCAAACCTGCTTAGCTTCCGAGAGCAGACGAGATCAGGCATAGCCAGGTTGTTACGGTCGCAAGCGAAGGATACTGCAAAGAGAGGACTATTTAAAGATCAGCCAATCAAATCGCCCATACATTATATAAGTAGGAATGAAAATCCAAAAGCTTACAGCACCTGGTATTCCGAGGCGGTCTCCCATCCAAGCACTAACCAGGCCAATACCTGCTAAGATTAAGAGATCGGGCATTGGCTCTTTTTTTTTTTAAGATTATTATATAATTAGTAATAAATTTCCAATAATATTAGAGCACCTGGTATTACCAGGGGGTCTCCCATCCAAACACTACACAGGTCCATGACTGCTAAGATTCAAAGAATGGGCATTGACTCTTTTTTTTTTCAAGATTATTATATAATTTGTGAAAAATTTACAAAAATCTTAAAGCAACTGGTATTACCAGGGGGTCTCCCATCCAATTACTAACCAGGCCCAAACCTGCTTAGCTTCCGAGCTCAGACATGATCTGGCATAGCCAGGGTGGTATGGCCATAAGCGAAGACTGCTGCAAAGAGAGAGCTATTTAAAGATCAGTCAATCTAATCGCCGGTACATTATACAGGACCAAACCTGCTTAGCTTCCGAGAGCAGACGAGATCAGGCATAGCCAGTTTGTTACGGTCGCAAGCGAAGGATACTGCAAAGAGAGGACTATTTAAAGATCAGCCAATCAAATCGCCCATACATTATATAAGTAGGAATGAAAACCCAAAAGCTTACAGCACCTGGTATTCCGAGGCGGTCTCCCATCCAAGCACTAACCAGGCCAATACTTGCTAAGATTAAGAGATCGGGCATTGGCTCTTTTTTTTAAGATTATTATATAATTAGTAATAAATTTCCAATAATATTAGAGCACCTGGTATTCCGAGGCGGTCTCCCATCCAGACACTAAACAGGTCCATGACTGCTAAGATTCAAAGAATGGGCATTGACTCTTTTTTTTTTCAAGATTATTATATAATTTGTGAAAAATTTACAAAAATCTTAAAGCAACTGGTATTACCAGGGGGTCTCCCATCCAATTACTAACCAGGCCCAAACCTGCTTAGCTTCCGAGCTGAGACATGATCTGGCATAGCCAGGGTGGTATGGCCATAAGCGAAAACTGCTGCAAAGAGAGAGCTATTTAAAGATCAGCCAATCTAATCGCCGGTACATTATATAAGTAGGAAAGAAAACCCTAAAGCTTAAAGCACCTGGTATTCCCAGGCGGTCTCCCATCCGAGATCGGGCATTGACTCTTTTTTTTTAAGATTATTATATAATTAGTAATAAATTTCCAATAATATTAGAGCACCTGGTTTTCCGAGGCGGTCTCCCATCCAAGCACTAAACAGGTCCATACCTCCTAAGATTCAAAGATTGGGCATTTACTCTTTTTTTTTTTTTTTTTTTTTTGCAAGATTATTATGTAATTAGTAAAAATTGCCAAAAATATTACAGCAACTGGTATTTCCCGGCCGTCTTCCATCCAAGTACTAACCAGGCAAAACCTGTTATTATTCAGAGATCGGGCATTGACTTTTTTTTTTTTTTTCAAGATTATTATATAATTTGTGAAAAATTTCCAAAAATCTTAAAGCAACTGGTATTACCAGGGTGTCTCCCATCCAATTACTAACCAGGCCCATACCTGCTAAGATTCAGATATGGGGCATTGACTCCTTTCTTTTTTTCTTGCAAGATTATTATATAATTTGTGAAAAATTTCCAAAAATCTTAAAGCAACTGGTATTACCAGGGGGTCTCCCATCCAATTACTAACCAGGCCGAAACCTGCTTAGTTTCCGAGCTCAGACATGATCTGGCATAGCCAGGGTGGTATGGCCATAAGCGAAGACTGCTGCAAAGAGAGAGCTATTTAAAGATCAGTCAATCTAATCGCCGGTACATTATACAGGACCAAACCTGCTTAGCTTCCGAGAGCAGACGAGATCAGGCATAGCCAGGTTGTTACGGTCGCAAGCGAAGGATACTGCAAAGAGAGGACTATTTAAAGATCAGCCAATCAAATCGCCCATACATTATATAAGTAGGAATGAAAACCCAAAAGCTTACAGCACCTGGTATTCCGAGGCGGTCTCCCATCCAAGCACTAACCAGGCCAATACTTGCTAAGATTAAGAGATCGGGCATTGGCTCTTTTTTTTAAGATTATTATATAATTAGTAATAAATTTCCAATAATATTAGAGCACCAGGTTTTCCGAGGCGGTCTCCCATCCAAGCACTAAACAGGTCCATACCTCCTAAGATTCAAAGATTGGGCATTTACTCTTTTTTTTTTTTTTTTTTTTTGCAAGATTATTATGTAATTAGTAAAAATTGCCAAAAATATTACAGCAACTGGTATTTCCCGGCCGTCTTCCATCCAAGTACTAACCAGGCAAAACCTGCTATTATTCAGAGATCGGGCATTGACTTTTTTTTTTTTTTTCAAGATTATTATATAATTTGTGAAAAATTTCCAAAAATCTTAAAGCAACTGGTATTACCAGGGTGTCTCCCATCCAATTACTAACCAGGCCCATACCTGCTAAGATTCAGATATGGGGCATTGACTCCTTTCTTTTTTTCTTGCAAGATTATTATATAATTTGTGAAAAATTTCCAAAAATCTTAAAGCAACTGGTATTACCAGGGGGTCTCCCATCCAATTACTAACCAGGCCGAAACCTGCTTAGTTTCCGAGCTCAGACATGATCTGGCATAGCCAGGGTGGTATGGCCATAAGCGAAGACTGCTGCAAAGAGAGAGCTATTTAAAGATCAGTCAATCTAATCGCAGGTACATTATATAAGTAGGAAAGAAAACCCTAAAGCTTAAAGCACCTGGTATTCCCAGGCGGTCTCCCATCCAAGCACTAACCAGGCCAATACCTGCTAAGATTAAGAGATCGGGCATTGACTCTTTTTTTTTTTTTTTTTTTTTTTTTTTTTAGATTATTATATAATTAGTAATAAATTTCCAATAATATTAGAGCACCTGGTATTCCGAGGCGGTCTCCCATCCAGACACTAAACAGGTCCATGACTGCTAAGATTCAAAGAATGGGCATTGACTCTTTTTTTTTTTCAAGATTATTATATAATTTGTGAAAAATTTACAAAAATCTTAAAGCAAATGGTATTCCGAGTCGGTCTCCCATCCAAGCACTAAACAGGTCCATACCTCCTAAGATTCAAAGATTGGGCATTTACTCTTTTTTTTTTTTTTTTTTTTTTTTGCAAGATTTTTATGTAATTAGTAAAAATTGCCAAAAATATTACAGCAACTGGTATTTCCCGGCCGTCTTCCATCCAAGTACTAACCAGGCAAAACCTGCTATTATTCAGAGATCGGGCATTGACTTTTTTTTTTTTTTTCAAAATTATTATATAATTTGTGAAGAATTTCCAAAAATCTTAAAGCAACTGGTATTACCAGGGTGTCTCCCATCCAATTACTAACCAGGCCCATACCTGCTAAGATTCAGATATGGGGCATTGACTCCTTTCTTTTTTTCTTGCAAGATTATTATATAATTTGTGAAAAATTTCCAAAAATCTTAAAGCAACTGGTATTACCAGGGGGTCTCCCATCCAATTACTAACCAGGCCGAAACCTGCTTAGTTTCCGAGCTCAGACATGATCTGGCATAGCCAGGGTGGTATGGCCATAAGCGAAGACTGCTGCAAAGAGAGAGCTATTTAAAGATCAGTCAATCTAATCGCCGGTACATTATCTAAGTAGGAAAGAAAACCCTAAAGCTTAAAGCACCTGGTATTCCCAGGCGGTCTCCCATCCAAGCACTAACCAGGCCAATACCTGCTAAGATTAAGAGATCGGGCATTGGCTCTTTTTTTAAGATTATTATATAATTAGTAATAAATTTCCAATAATATTAGAGCACCTGGTTTTCCGAGGCGGTCTCCCATCCAAACACTAAACAGGTCCATAGCTGCTAAGATTCAAAGATTGGGCATTGACTCTTTTTGTTTCAAGATAATTATATAATTAGTACAAATTTCCAAAAATATTACAGCAAATGGTATTCCGAGGCGGTCTCCCATCCAAGCACTAAACAGGTCCATACCTCCTAAGATTCAAAGATTGGGCATTTACTCTTTTTTTTTTTTTTTTTGCAAGATTATTATGTAATTAGTAAAAATTGCCAAAAATATTACAGCAACTGGTATTTCCCGGCCGTCTTCCATCCAAGTACTAACCAGGCAAAACCTGCTATTATTCAGAGATCGGGCATTGACTTTTTTTTTTTTTTTTTCAAGATTATTATATAATTTGTGAAAAATTTCCAAAAATCTTAAAGCAACTGGTATTACCACAGTGTCTCCCATCCAATTACTAACCAGGCCCATACCTGCTAAGATTCAGATATGGGGCATTGACTCCTTTCTTTTTTTCTTGCAAGATTATTATATAATTTGTGAAAAATTTCCAAAAATCTTAAAGCAACTGGTATTACCAGGGGGTCTCCCATCCAATTACTAACCAGGCCGAAACCTGCTTAATTTCCGAGCTCAGAGATGATCTGGCATAGCCAGGGTGGAATGGCCATAAGCGAAGACTGCTGCAGAGAGAGAGCTATTTAAAGATCAGCCAATCTAATCGCCGGTACATTATACAGGACCAAACCTGCTTAGCTTCCGAGAGCAGACGAGATCAGGCATAGCCAGGTTGTTACGGTCGCAAGCGAAGGATACTGCAAAGAGAGGACTATTTAAAGATCAGCCAATCAAATCGCCCATACATTATATAAGTAGGAATGAAAATCCAAAAGCTTACAGCACCTGGTATTCCGAGGCGGTCTCCCATCCAAGCACTAACCAGGCCAATACCTGCTAAGATTAAGAGATCGGGCATTGGCTCTTTTTTTTTTAAGATTATTATATAATTAGTAATAAATTTCCAATAATATTAGAGCACCTGGTATTACCAGGGGGTCTCCCATCCAAACACTACACAGGTCCATGACTGCTAAGATTCAAAGAATGGGCATTGACTCTTTTTTTTTTCAAGATTATTATATAATTTGTGAAAAATTTACAAAAATCTTAAAGCAACTGGTATTACCAGGGGGTCTCCCATCCAATTACTAACCAGGCCCAAACCTGCTTAGCTTCCGAGCTCAGACATGAACTGGCATAGCCAGGGTGGTATGGCCATAAGCGAAGACTGCTGCAAAGAGAGAGCTATTTAAAGATCAGTCAATCTAATCGCCGGTACATTATACAGGACCAAACCTGCTTAGCTTCCGAGAGCAGACGAGATCAGGCATAGCCAGTTTGTTACGGTCGCAAGCGAAGGATACTGCAAAGAGAGGACTATTTAAAGATCAGCCAATCAAATCGCCCATACATTATATAAGTAGGAATGAAAACCCAAAAGCTTACAGCACCTGGTATTCCGAGGCGGTCTC